>NC_133770.1:76087815-76176543 GCF_003597395.2 Chelonoidis abingdonii
CTGCCTCTACTCCAGGTCCCAACCCAGGGGCCTGGGGTTGTGGTGAACACTTGACTAGCGGTTTCTTCCCCTGGGTTACTTCCCTCTATCACCCGTCAGCTTGTGAAGGGCTTCTCGCCTCTCTTCTATACAAGCCTGGTGCCCCTTACCTAGGGTTCTTGTTGGGCTTCCCAATCCACCGCAGCACTCCTCCAAATTTCTATTTCTCTCTGGACAAACTCTTCTCTTCTGCAATCTGCACTCTGCTCAATCCAACCTTTCTCCTCAACTACCACACCCTGTCTGACTGAAGCAGGGGTTTATTCCCATGACTGGAGTCAGGTGCTCTAAGTGAGTCAGGTGCTCTAAGTGAAGTAGGTGCTTATATTGAGTCAGGTGCTCTAACTGAAGTCAGGTGCTTAATGGAGTCAGGTGCTCTAACTGAAGTCAGGTGCTCTATTGGCCACAGCTGTTCTAGTTAATCTAAAGCAAAACCTTCCTCCTTGGCAGGAATAAGGGCCCCCTGCTAACAACTTTATGCTGCCTTCAGGCTGGCATGCTGTATCACATATCCCCCCCTCCCCACTCAACACCAAAGGTTGTACTACACTCGGCGACGAGAGGCAGTAGATGGCGTGAGAGGCCATCAGCGTTGCCCGTGTTGGCTTCCAGCCCTATGCTGGACGGAAAATGGAAAGGTTGCAAGAGAGAAACCCACGGCGTCACTCTGGCGTTTCTTTCCTGTTCTATGCATCCACTGGAGCGGGGCGTGATCAGTCACAAGGTAAACCGCCGCCCAGGAATAGTAGCAGAGAGTCTCCATAGCCCATTTTATCGCCAGACATTCCTCTTTTCAAACAACAGCGTATTTTTGTTCCCTGGGGAGGAGCTTCCGGCTGAGGTACAAGATGGATGCTCCTCCTCCCCTACCATCTGGGAAAGATGGCACCGAGTCCCACCTCCGAGGCGTCCGTCTGCAGGATGCAATCCTTCTCGAAGTCTGGGGCCCTGAGTACCGGATGGCAGCATAGGGCTGTCCGCAAATCTGCAATGCTGCTTCCGCCGCATCTGTCCACTTCACTATCTCGGGGCCCCGAGCTTTTATCAGATCGTCACATGGCCCTGCTCTTGTGGCAAAATGAGGGATGAATCTCCGATAGTATCCAACTATACCCAAAAATGCTCTGACCTGCTTCTTGCGGATTGGTCGAGGCCAATCTGTATTGCCTCCACCTTGTTCCATTGGGGCTTCACCACCCCTCTCCCTACGACATGCCCGAGGTATTGGCCTCAGCTAGTCCTATCATGCATTTCAGAGGATTAGCGGTGAGACCAGCCTTTGCAAAGCGTCAGCACTGCTTCCACTTTGTCCAGGTGTGTCTCCAATCAGGGCTATGTATAACTATGTCGTCTAGATAGGCGGCGGCATAGTTGGCATGGGTGGTAATAACTTATCCATCAGTCTTGGAATGTGGCAGGGGCCCATGGAGTCAAAAGGGAGGACAATGTACTGGAAACAGGCCATCGGGTGTAGAAAAAGCAGTCTTCGCCCAGGTCCCTCCCTCTCCACTCCCCTCCTCCAAGGACACTAGGGGAGTGATTAAGAACTGGTTCAGAGGCAAGCAATATCGCCCTGAACCTACCCCAGAGAAGAGAAAGCGCGAGACCCAGAGAACAGTACCGGCAATTTGCCACACTACCCCAGAGAAGAGAAAGCGCGAGACCCAGAGAACAGTACCGGCAATTTGCCACATAGCTTAAGCTTTCGTGGCCACAAGTACTCCTATTCTTTTTGCAGAACAATTATTGGTATCTTTTTGGTGTTTGAAAAGATTAACAATTGCTTATTGTAATTTTTTCTACCTCAGTGAAGTATTAGTGAAGCATTGGAAAACTGAAGGACACAGTTCATTTCATAGTACCTAATGCCACAGTTCCCTTGCAGAATAAGAGGCTGGTTCTTGCTCTGTTATACCAGTTTTATTCCAGTAAATCTACACAGACTTCAGTGGGAACAGTGGCCTTGGGTAACAATGGGTGATTTTTTTTTTCTTATTCCAATGACTTCACCAAACACTTCAGTGAGGAAATGCAGCTTAAAAAGAACCACTGAACTTTTACAAACTTAAGTGTAGATACATCAGGCCAATTATGTTTACAAAGAGGTACTGCTCTACCTGTGAAGCTTCCATCTGTCATGGATGTCAACATCTTGTTGCAGTTGTGTGTGACAAATATCTAAGCTTTGAGTAAGAATCGAGACTGCCAGCAAGGAATGGATAATGTGCTACATGTTATCATAATATGCCACCCTCTATCTGAGCCACATTCACGATGAATCCTCTGTTTTTCCATGTAAGAGAACCCAATCTGTTCTGGTTATGCTGCCAAGACGTGATAGTAAGTGTGATGATCCTAAACAGCGGTTCTCAAATTGTGGGACTCCAAAGTTATATTTGCTGGGACGCAAGACTGAACCTGAAGCCCAAGTTCCACCTCCATCACGGCAGAGGGGCTCAGGCTGTGGGCCCCCTCCTTCCCTCCAACTGGGATGGTGGGGTTTGGGCTCTGCTGCCCCTCCTGGAGTCATGTAATAAATTTGTTGTCAGAAGGGGGTCATGGTTCAATGAAGTTTGAGAACTCCTGTCTTAGAATAACTTCCCAGTTATTTATGTCTGTGGAAAGGCATACAAAGTATCAGAGGGCATTCTTTAGTTTTGAAATTTCATATAGAAAAGTATCAAAGAAGTTAGTAAAGAAGGCACTACAGTAAATTGCTGTACTTCCTAAACCTCTTGGATTGCCGCTGTCTCCCAAATTTAACTTGTAGTGTCACCCAGGACTCTAATCTCTATTCTTCTGATTTGTTAAGTTTCCAGGCTCTAATGTCCTGACGTCTTGGAAAAGGTCTTCTGGGCTTGCTAAGTCTCTAATTCTGGATCTGTGTTTTCCTAGTAATATTACGTAGGGCTTTTCTACATTGCAATCATGGGGTATGATGGCAGCTCATGTAGCAATACCTGAGCCAGCTTTAATGTAGTTAGCTTGGGAACTGGAGCTGTAAAGCTGCTGCAGTGCAGACTTTAGCGTTGGCCTGCTGTTCCAGGTAAACGTGTATAGCCTGCATTGAAGCCCATGCTGCTGCAGCTTCACTGCTCTGGTATCCAAGCTAACTAGATTAAAGCTAGTGTGGATCTGGCTACTTCAGCTGCCATCCCACCCCTTTACTGCGTTATAGACCTACCCCTACCAATATTGGTGCTTTTTCCATTACAAATTCTATATTTATTTTTTAAACTGTTTGGGTGCCTAGATTTCTTCTTTGGCTGCTGAGATTTCACATAGTATCTGTCTTATTGCTTCAGGCTGCTTTTTGGTCATCCATCTCAGCAAAGGGGAATCGAGAGAGCTCTGAGGTGGACTGTGCTCTGGTCCTCCAAGGAAACTGCAATGAATTGTTGTAAATGTAATACAAAAAGTTAGGATCTTAAAAGGCTACTTTGAAATAGAGAATCAACTCAGATACCTCTGAATTGTGAAGACTATGCTAGTGAGGATGGTGATATGTCCTCCCAACCATCAGTTTTTCTACATAAGAACAGCCATACTGGGTTAGCCCAATGGTCCATCTAGCCCAGTATCCTGTCTTCCAACAGTGGCCAATGCCAGGTGTTTCAGAGGGAATGAACAGAACAGGTAATCATCAAATTACCCATCCCCTGTTGCTCATTCCCAGCTTCTGGCAAACAGTGGCTAGGGACCCTTCAGAGCATGGTTTTGCATCCCTGCCCATCCTGGCTAATAGCCATTGATGAACCTATCCTCCATGATCTTATCTAGTTCTTTTTTTAACCTTGTTCGAGTCTTGGCCTTCACAACATCCTCTGGCAAAGAGTTCCACAGGTTGACTGTGCATTGTGTGAAGAAATGCTTCCTTTCGTTTGTTTTAAACCTGCTGCCTATTAATTTCATTTGGTGACCCCTAGTTCTTGTTATGACATTGCACTCCATATGATTTTATAAAAATATGCTAATGAGTGTAAATATAATGTAACTGGAATATGCTTCATGCAAAAGGTCTTTTGTAAGGTATCATTACAAACTTATAGTCTACTGAGTGTATTTATCCTATTTATATGAATGTATCATTCTTGTATCTGAAACTAAGAATATAAAATATAACTCTGAGGCCCTATTGTAGTTATGCAAAGTGTGGGCCATTAATGGTGGTTTAGAATCTTGATGGCTCCCATTAACTAGGACAATTCATTGTAAATGGCTCTGTTTACTTGTAAGTCTTCCCGTGAGTCAGGCCAGGAAGAATGAAGGTTGGAGTCTCACAGGACATGTGACCATGTCACCTAGTACTGGAATCCATCTTAAACCTGGTGCTTTTCCATTTGAAGGAGTGGTGAGGACCCAAAAATACAAAGGTTCCCGCCTTGTGCCAAAGGTATATAAGGGAGTGGAACAGAACAAAGGGGGCTGCAGTCATGAGAAATCTGCTAGCTACCACCTGAGCTGGAACAAGGACTGTACCAGGGGAAAGGATTGGGCCCAGACTAGAAAGGAATCTAGTCTGTGAAAGAAGTTTATTGGAATATCTCTAAGGGTGAGATTTGCCTGCATTTAGTTCCCTACTGTATTAGTCTTAGACTTACATGTTTTGTTTTATTTTGTTTGGTAATTTACTTTGTTCCATCTGTTATTACTTGGAACCACTTAAATCCTACTTTTTATATTTAATACAATCATCTTTTACTTGTTAATTAACCTAGAGCAAGTAATTAATACCTGGGGAAGCAAACAGCTGTGCATATCTCTCTATTAGTGTTATAGAGGGCGAACAATTTATGAGTTTACACTGTATAAGCTTTATACAGAGTAAAACAGATTTATTTGTGGTTTGGACCCCATTGGGAACTGGGTATCTGGGTGCTAGAAACAGGAGCACTTTCTAAGCTTATTGGAAAATCTCTAAGGGTGAGATTTACCTGCATTTAGTTCCCTACTGTATTTGTTTAGTTTCTCTATAATGGCCTTATTGTATCCTTTAGTATCTCGATCATCCAGTGGCCCAATGGTTGTTTAGGCTTCCTGCTTCTGATGTATTTAACAAAAATGTTGCTATTATTTTTTGAGTCTTTGTCTAGCTGTTCTTCAAATTCTTTTTTGGCCTTGCTTATAATATTTTTACACTTCACTTGCCAGAGTTTATGCTCCTTTCTATTTTCCTCATTAGGATTTAACATCCACTTTTTAAAGGATGCCTTTTTACCACTCACTGCTTCTTTTACTTTGTTTAGCCATGGTGGCACTTCTTTGGTCCTCTTACTATGTTTTTTAATTTGGGGTATACATTTACGTTGAGCCTCCATTATGGTATTTTTAAAAAACTTTCCATGCAGTTCAATGGATCTAGGTTCGGTTGCCAGTTCTGACACAGACTTCTTGTATGACCTCAGGAAAGTCCCTCAATCTCCCTGTGCCTTAGATGCCGCTCTGTAAAATGGGGCAACAGTATTTCCTTTCTCTGTCTTGTCTATTTGGATTATAAATTCTTTGGGACAGGAACTCTTCTGTATCATGTTTATATATAGTACCTAGCACAGAAAAGCCCCGATCTTGGTTGAGAGGGAGGCACTATTATCTTGCATGTAGTTAATGATAATAAAAACCTATTCTGTGTGCTGGAAGACCTGCTGTGACACAGCTTGTGGAAAGCTGTCTGTCTGGCTATTTGTAATCTAGGGAGCTGGTTCAGCAGATTTTCTTACCCTGAGCACAGGCTAGAAAGTCTACTCGGTTAGCTGCTTTGATTATCTCAGTACACCATTATCCAAAAATTTCTAGTGTCCCTCAAGGCCTTTGGATAATTGGATGTTTTACTGGATTTGTTAAGCTCCGAACATTATGGACATGTAAGAGGGAAAACTACTTTCTTTAATCCCCATCACCATCCTTCTCTGTTCACATTGCAGTTTCTGCTGCAATGGAATCTCACAAATGTTCTACTTTTCTTTCTGCTCCTACATATAAAGCTCCTACAGCATGAGGGAACATGTCTTTAGTGCAGAAGATTTGCTTAGAATGTTGGTGGGTCTTCTGCTTGATTAGAGGCTGTTCTTTCAGGGATTTATAATAGAAGCAAGTTCCTTGTGAAGCTTCCCCTCCTTTCTAAATATTCTGTTTTAAATGTAATTGTCTGATACTTTGCCCTTCTCATTCTATTAAATACTTGCTTGGGTGAACAGGTAGTTGGAATCTGCAATATAAATAGCCCATTTTACAACATTGCCAGCTCTCATGATGTTATCATGAGTCTTGTGATATTGAGATTTCAGATGAAACGTGAGCGTATTTCTAGCCTTCCTGGTTGCAGAGAAAAGCTTAAAAACATGAAGTGAGTGTGCCTTAATGGCTCAGAAACTAAAAGGCAAAGAAAGAGAATATATTTATTATTTAAAAAAACATTTGTAGCCAGTTTCATGATTTTTGAAAGTTTGGGGTTAGCAATAAGAATAATACCTAACTCTTATATGGCACTTCTCATTGGTAGGTTTCCAAGTGCTTTACAAAGGATATTGGGCCTATATCGACCAGAGGGATGCTAGTATAGTATATCACCTTTGAAGACTGGGCTAAATTCTCTGCAGGCTGAAGAAACTGCAGTGAGCAGGAGACTCTGGAAGTCACTGAGAGTTATCTGGGCTCTCATTTCTGTATTCCAGTTGCATTCCATTGCCAGCTATTCTTCACTCTTTTTTGACATTCTTTCTTAGTGTCCAGTTGCACAGTATTGTGTGTTTAGTGGTAAAGAAAATGTTGTGCTTACTTTTCAGAATGTCTTATCCCATGTTGCAACTGTTTTTCTGTTAAAACCTGTAAATAAAATGCATATAGATTGTTAAGTTTAGGATTTAACAGGAATAATTTGCTCAGTCTGCCATCCCACTTACCCATGTGATATTACTGGGGAGTGAGTGTTCTTCTGGGAGGAGAGGGAAAAAAAGGGTGTGTGAAGACACTTACCCTAACCCACTAACCCATTGTGGTTAGCAGAGAGAAAAAGTTAAATACAATGAAATGTTATAAAGAAAGAAAGGGGACCAATATGGAGAAAAAGATATGTCGGAGGACAAAAAGGCAAGAATGCACAGGCAGTATTATAACATTTCATTGTATTTAACTTTTTCTCTCTGCTAACCACAATGGGTTAGTGGGTTAGGGTAAGTGTCTTCACACACCCTTATAGTGTGCGTGTGCATTCTTGCCTTTTTGTCCTCCGCCTTATCTTTTTCTCCATATTGGTCCTCTTTCTTTCTTTCTTTCTTTCTACAGATGGGTCCAAACTTGGGGAAAATGCCAGTGTATTTCCAAATTCTACAGCTCAGGGCGATCTCTACCTTTATTATTACTGTAGTGCCTAAGATCCCCACTCAAGAATCAGGGTCCCATTTTGCGAGGTGTTCTCCAGACAAGTCACAAATATGCCAGTCCTTGACCGAGAGAATAATCTACATGTCAGCGAGACTGCAGTGGGTGAATAAAACGGAGTGGAGTTAGTGTGGAAAGATGAAGTAACAATAAAACAAGCTTCAACAGAAAAACTGAAGTCACAGCCCTCCAGCTGCCTAACCAGTGCAAGATAGGAGCAATTTGTAGACATTGATGCACTGGTAAGTTACAGATCTTTGTTTAGGTGATTTGTTGGGTTTTTTTAGTCCTGCTGCCCCCAACCTTTTTTGGCTTTGTTTGCCTTCTTTTTCTTAGTGACTTTAAGTTTTCGCCAAGATGAACAGCAGTAAACTTTACACAAGGAAAGGCTACTGAGTCTAGGACTGAATTCAGGCCTCAGGCACACCTCACACCTCTTCTGTGGCCCCACACCTTGCCATGGCTCCCTCTGTTTCAGCAGGTTTCAGAGTTTTGATGATTGAGGCCATACATACCTTTTGGAGCTATTGTTTCAGGCTGTCTGCACACTCAGAGACAGATCTCCGCCATGCTCAGGCAAGCTTTTCTTTGCATCCATTAGGGGCTAGAAACATGTTTTGTAAATGGAAGCTGGGTTTCTGACTTCATCCACTGGGAACTGAGGCCCTAGGCATGGGCCTATAATGCCTATTTCTCAATCTGGCCCTGACAGAGGGCCAATAGAACTGGACTAGAATTGAGTTTCCCTACCTAGAAAGATTTCTACCCTTTGTGCGGAAGGGAACTGATGCCTCAGTTTGATTCTAGTCCCGACTGATGCAGAACACCCAGACATCCAATCTACTTCAGTAGGAATAACAGGTGTAGAATTCTTCTTGAGCCTATACCTGCTTCCCTACCTTCTCTCCTCATCCAGTTATTTGTAAATTGCTAGGATGTGCCAGCTCTGCTGCATATGTGAAACAGCGATACAGGAGGCAAATGGTTCTTCCTTTTCCTTTGCAGTCAGCTCAGTGTGCAGAAGTGTTCTGTGGAAACCTTCTCAGTCCCCACTTCCCCCCGTGCCCAATCCTGACTATGGCCATGCACGATTTCACATTTGGGAGGGGCGGGTGTGAAGTTTTAATGATAAATAATTGAAAACAGAGCAGATAACAGAATGAAACAGAAGAAGATGGAGGTGCAAACTACTTGGGCAGCTGCTGCACAGACCTGGGAGATCTCTTATATATCAGGGTCACTTGTTTCAATATTAGCATCATGTTCATGCAGCAAGTGTCTCATTAGCACACTTACTGCCAGTCAGGATTTCTTATGTCCTTAATAGCCTGATGCTTTTCCTCGCCTGTGTCAGCATCAATCTCTCACCCCACCCAGGGTGGACTCTACAGCAGGATGGATTTAAACACACAGACATAATGCTGAGGTAGCAATCGCACCATCTGGCTGAAATCAGAGTTTAATACTGGCATAAACTGACAGGAGATGAAGCAAAAGAACATGTCGGCTGGATTTTATAGGGATTATCCTGCTCCACAGTTGCTTTGTGTTTGTACTGTACATCAGTGGTTCTCAGCCCGGAGTAGGGGGGTACGCAGAAGTCTTCCAGGGGGTACTCAACTCATCTAGATCAGTATTTCTCAACCTCAGGGTTTTGACAACCAGGGGAATTGAGGGACAGGTTTGGGGGTTGGGGGAGGTCACAAGTGCAGGACCAGCATTAGGGGGTGGCAAGCAAGGCAATTTACCAGGGCCACTTGCCACATAGGGCCCTGCAAAGCTAACTTACGTGGTTCAGCGCCAGGCAGTGAGTCTCAGGGTTCAGACAAGGCTCACAAGTGAAAAACAGACTCAAGTATCTCACTGAAATGTATGTACAATATTTATATTCCAATCGATTGATTTTATAATTATATGGTAAAAATGAGAAAGTCTGTAATTTTCGAGTAATAATGTGCGCTGACGCTTTTGTATTTTTAGGTCTGATTTTGTAAGCAAGTCGTTTTTAAGTTAGGGGACACTTGGGGTATGCAAGACAAATCACACTCCTGAAAGGGGTACAGTAGTCTGGAAAGGTTGAGAACCAATGCCTTACATAATTTTTTCTTACATTCTCAGAATCTTGTTGGAGGGTAATACAAAAAAATCCCACTGTGTTTGGATTGTTCTCTCTCTTTCCACTTTTTATTGAGGAAAATCAGCTCTCTCTCACACAGAGGAAGTGCAGAACTTGAAAACTGTCATGACCTCTGACTTTAAATTATATTCTCCCTATTTCCATGAGGGCCATTGGGTTTATAACATCACCATCATGGGAGGTGGAAGAAGAGTGCCCTGATTATAATAGGAATATCTGCCTCAGAATAGAATTACTGAGGGGAGGAGCAATAAACCATATGTCTAAACTTTTATGTGGACTAGCACTGACAAACACACTGTGTGATAGTGGCAACATACGTAATGGTGTTTCCAGCTGAGGCTGCAATATCAGTATTTACAATGGTGATGACTCTGAAATACTGAGCTTCTTTCTAGTGTCATTTTTTACTCTAATTCAGCAAAAGGAGTGCTGATGAGCTAATATCACTCAGGTAAGTTGAACTGTATTGCTTGGAGATAAGTGGCTAGTTACGGTAATTGTAATTGTGGTGGCATCAGTTTAGACACTGGTAGATGTAAATAGGTTATGGATAGCAATGACTTTGATGGAAACTGACTTCAGTGAATAGAAAGCTTCACATAAACAAAGAAAATTAGAGGGGATAACCAAATGAAGTGAAAGAAGATGGAGGTGAAAACTGTATTCATAGAAAAAAAATTAGGTTGTCAGTTTATTGATGAAAACCTGTAAAATTTCAATTTTTAAAACAAAAATAAGAAAAAAAATTTTGCCAAAAAAATGTATGGGGGAGGAGTGTGTGTGATTCATTCCCCAATCAGCTCTAATTATAGATCACGTTAAGCTTTACTATGCATCATAGGGTCTCAACCATGACCACTCTGGCTGGCCCAATTGTCCTTAGATAGATTGAATATTTGATTATGGTGATGATAGGGAATCAGGCCTGCTGTCCAGCACTTGGGATTAGTTGCCTCATACAGTATATTAAGAAATCAACGCTTGTACAGCTTCGTTTTTTAAATTTAAAATATCATAGCTGCTGTGTAAATGTTTTTCTTCTGGCTTGTGTTATTAAACCTATTGAAAACCTTGAAACACAGTGGTTTGTCAACCATGCTGGAAGTGAGTTAATTCTTGATAAGTATGGAGTGATTCTGGAACTGCTCTGGTATAAATTTGCTCAGATAAACCTGTACTCTTGAGCATTGTACAGAGTATGAAAAATACTGCAGTTGTATCTGCATCCATAGACCTTGGTTTTGTTGATTGCTGTTGTTTTATGCAGTGTTATTGTAGCTGTGTTGTTCCTAGGATAGTAGAGAGAGACAAGGTGGGTGAGGTCTGATCAAATATGCACCCCTGTATACACACCCTGCAAACTCTTATAATAATCTTTGTACAATATATGCTTGTGATGGATCATATGAAAACTAATAATTCACTGGTCGATATTGTGGTGAATGTAGCAATGTTATATGTAAAGTTCTAAACGTAAGCTGATATTAGGTCTGAAATATCTTTACCAGACTAGTCTGGGTAAACCAATTTCTCGAAGACAAAGAGCAAGTGGATGCCCCTAGCCAGGTGTCATCAGAATTGATGGCCAATCACCTGTCAAGTCACCATTCTTTGGCGAGGGACAGGTGGCAGGAACAAACTGATCTGCATTTTAACATGGAATCTTTTTCACAACGAGACTCCTTGTCTCTGTCCTCACAGTGGGAATGAACTTTATCTACGGGTAACCCTCAGGAAAATGCATTGCAAAGGGGGACTGGACTGTAAAAGTGAGGAGCAAAAGCACCCCAACATATTTCTCCCTATCCATCTCTCTCTCTCTTTCACCTATGAAGAAAAAAGAAATAGCCTAAGGACTTTGGGAGCATCTCCTCACCTGAGAATTTGGTCAGCAGTGTTACTGGCTACATGGTACAGGGTTTCATCTTGAACCAACTCTAGTTGAAGTTTTAGTATTGGGAAACATTTTACCTTTATTTATCTTGTAACCATTTTTTACTTTCATACCTTAGATTGTAAGTGAGTACAAGTATATCTCCTTGTAATTAAGTAGCCTTGTTTTATTCTTTAATTAAAACTAATCCAGTGTTGTGAATTATTTGAGGAATCCCATTTAAAGTAGCAGACTGCTGGATATTATTCCCTTAAGAGGCAACAGACCTAAAATATCTGGACTGTCCAGGAGAGGGCTGGACAGTGCAGGACACATGTTTTGGGCAAAAATTTGGGACTAGGAGTGTGTTGGGGTCACCCTACAGGTGGTAACTGAGGCTGGTGGAAACCACTGTGTGACTGGAGTGTGCTGGCAGGCTGCAACCATGCACGGACACTCAGAGTGTGACATGCATGCTGTTTGGCTGTTTGTGAGGGGCTCAAGTTGGGAGTTATAACAGCAAACTTTGTGAGGCACCCCAGGTTGCTTATGAGTCTGGATTGCACCCCAGAATGTCATGTGAGGTAATATCTTTATTGGACCAGCTTCTGTTGGTGAGACAGACAAGCTTTTGAGCTTACACAGAGCTCTTCTTCAGGTCTGGGAAATGGGCACTCTGGGCACATTCCCCAGATCTGAAGAGGAGCTCTGTGTAAATACGAAAGCTTGTCTCTCAAGTTGGTCCAATAAAAGATATTACCTCACCCACCTTGTGTCTTGTTTGTTTTATGGCTTCGAATTAATATAGCTTTCTTGAAATTTCTGTTTCACCACCTCAGATGCCTGTTTGTTTGATGAAAGTACGGAGAGCTGAATCCTGTTTCCTGCTCACAGCATAAGTATACAGGCACTACACAGGCTAATTCCTCAAAGAATCCTCCCCTCAATCGATTGAACAGCACTCACTTCTGCAGGCAGCAGTAGCCTCTAGTCCCAGTGTGGTGACACGAGGTTCAGCTGCATCTGCCATGCCGCTACCACCCTCCCAGTCTGCCCCACACAGTGCCCACCAGCGCGCACACACTCATTGTCCCTCAGCTCTAAAATGGCTACTGTGCCCAGAGAGCACAACTCCAAAGTACATGGGGAGGAAAGGGTTTCTCTGCATTCAGTCCCCCATCCCAGGCAGTGGGACCACAGTGCTTCTGCTGCCTTTTGGCATGGGAGGAATCTGTCCTTTAAGAATTAGCCTGAATAGTGTACATTATACTATGAAGCTTATGCTTAGCAATCAATTCTAACAATCCAATTGATATTCAAATATGCTGAAATAACAGGAAAGCAGCCGAGCCATTGGCTTCCTGTGGAGCCATGTCTTTGGGGTTACGTAGACCCATAACCCCTCTACCAGACCCCTGTGTGGGCAGGAACTCTTCACAGAATTTCCCAATGAGAGAGGACATTTTAGGAAGCCCTCACATACTCCAGGAAGGAGAAACCCAGGAGCAGCTGCCAGCAATTCCTAAGTAGCTCCTTGAAAGCCTTGGGAGTTCTGGTGATGTCAACAGTCCTGTATTCTGTATGCTTCTTTGTGGGATTGGTAGACTGACCTTCACAGCCCCATTCCAATGACAAGATGTGAGCTCCATACTTCACCTGACATCTGCAGACATCCACCTGAGCAGCAGCATAAAAAGTGGAAGAAACCTCAGGGCCCTGGTGCCTTCCCAGCTCCATGTGGGGCAGGCAGCCCAAGGGCAGGGACTTTTTTTTTTAAGAACTAATAATGCTAGTTCGATGGGGAAGTTGGGGATGATCTGTATAGAAAGGAGGAAAACCACATACATTAAACAAACCCAGTTGGCAGAGAGCTCACAGTTACCCGTCCCAGGGAGCAGAAGGGATTGTAGTAGGAGAGGGGACTGTTCAAATAATTTTTTAAAAAGTTTTAAGGCCCAGATTCTGATACCTGCTCATAGTGAGTATCACCTTCGTGCCACAAACACAGTCTTTCTGGATTGCAATGGGGCTGCTTGTGAAGGATGCTGCTAATCAGCATGAGGACAAGCGTATCAGGATGTGGCCCTGAGTGAGTCAGAATCATCAACTTGTACACGTTGTATAGTCTCTGTAACTAGATGCTCTTATCACTCGTATCCTTGTCCTCCCTCTCTTCCCTAATTGTTCATTACACTCGCTTATTATGTCCTGACTTACATTAGATTGCTAGGTGCTGCCAGAGGCTATTGTTGATTTAGTCCTAAGTGGAGCACAGGATCTGATACAAGAGGTGAATATAGCTGAACTGCTTGGTAATAGTGACCAAAACATAATCAAATTTAACATTCCTGGGGGCAGGGAAAACACCACAGCAACCCACCTCCCTAGCATGTAATTTCAGAAAGGAGAACTAGACAAAAATGAGGAAGTTAGTTACAGAGAAATTAAATGGTACAGTGCCAAGAGTGAAATCCCTGAAAGCTGCATGGAAACTTTTTAAAGACACCATAATAGAGGCTCAGCTTAAATGTATACCCCAAATTAAAAAACATAGTAAGAGAACCAGAAAAGTGCCACCGTGGCTAAACAGCAAAGTAAAAGAAGCAGTGAGAGGCACAGAGACATCCTTAAAAGTGGAAGTTAAATTCTAGTGAGGAAAATAGAAAGGAGCATACACTCTGGCAAGTGAAATGGAAAAATATAATTAGGAAGGCCAAGGATCTGATGAGAAACAGTCAAATGAAAAATGTCCCATTCAATTATATCATGTAATGGCAGACAGCTAAAAAGTGACAAGTTTTTAACGTGCTTATATACAGACTCTAAAAGTCTAATAAGATGGGTGAACTAGAGTGCCTAGTATTAAATGTGGATATTGCTATAATAGGCATCACAGAAACTTGGTGGAATGAAGATAATCAATGGGACAAAGTAATACCAGGGTACAAAACATATCGGAAAGCGTAGACTCAAATAAAGTACAAATCTTAAATGAACCCAACTGTACCACAGAATCTCTATAGATAATAATTCCATGCTCTAATAATAAGAATATAGCAGTAGGGATATATTACTGGCCACCAGACTGGGATGGTGATAGTGAGTGTGAAATGCTCAGAGAGATTAGTGGGGCTATTAAAATAAAAACTCAATAATAATGGGGGATTTCAGCTATTCCCATATTGACTGGGTACATGTCAGCCCAGGACGGGATGCAGAGACAAAGTTTCTTGACACTCTAAATGACTGCTTCTTGGAGCAGCTAGTCCTGGAACCCACAAGAGGGGAGGCAACTCTTAATTTAGTCCTAAGGAGCATAGGATCTGGTCCAAGAAGTGAATATAGCTGGACCGCTTGGTAATAGTGACCATAATATAATTAAATTTAACATCCCTGTGGTGGGGAAAACACCACAGTAGCTCAACAATGTAGCATTTAATTTCAGAAAGGGGGACTACACAAAAATGAGGGAGTTAGTTAGACGTCAATTAAAAGATACAGCGCAAAAAGTGAAATCCCTGCAAGCTGCATGGAAACTTTTTAAAGATGCCATAAAAGAGGCTCAGAACTAGTAACAGTTGTCTTTAACCTATCATTTAAATCAGCTACTGTACCAAATGACTGGAGGATAACTAATGTGATGCCAATTTTTTTAACAGGCTCCACAGGTCATTCTGGCAATTACAGGCTGGTAAGCCTAACTTCATACCAGGAAAACTGGTTGAAACTGTAGTAAAGAACAGAATTATCAAACACATAGATGAACATGATTTGTTGGGGAAGAGTCAATATGGTTTTTGTAAAGGGAAATCATGCCTCACCAATCTACTAGAATTCTTTGAGGGGGTCAACAAGCATGTGGACACGGGGGATCCAGTGGATAGAGAGTACTTAGATTTTCAGAAAACCTTTGACAAGGTCCCTTGCCAAAGGCTCTTGAGTAAGGTAAGCTGTCATGGGATAAGAGCAGGGCTGGCTTTATGAACAGCGGGGCCCGATTTGAATATCCGGTCCAGGGCTTCAGTGGCACTTCGGCAGCGGGGGGTCCACTCTGGGACTTCCGCGGCACTGAAGGACCCCCCCGCTGCCAAAATGCTGCCGAAGTCCAGGAGCGGACCCCCCCCACCGGGTGAGTAAAAAAAATTTAAAAGATGCCTAAGGTGCGGGGCCCTCTTAGGCGTGGGCATGGGGCCCTCTTAGGTGCGGGGCCTAACTCCGTGGAATTGGGGGAATCAGCTTAAAGCCGGCCCTGGATAAGGGGGAAGGTGCTCTCATGGATCACTTACTGGTTAAAAGATAGGAAACAAAGGATAGGAATAAATGATCAGTTTTCAGGGTGGAGAGAGGTAAATAGTGGTGTTCCCTGTGGTCTGTACTGGGACCAGTCCTATTCAACATATTCATAAATTATCCGGAAAAAGGAGTAAACAATGAGGTGGCAAAATTTGCAAATGATGCAAAACTGCTCAAGATAGTTAAGTTCCAGGAAGACTGCAAAAAGCTACAAAAGGATCTCTCAGAACTGGGTGACTGGGCAACAAAATGGCAGATGAAATTCAGTGCTGATAAGTGCAAAGTAATGCACATTGGAAAACATTATCCCAACTATACATATAAAATGATGGGGTCTACATTAGTTGTTACCACTCAAGAAAGAGATCTTGGAGTCATTGTGGATAGTTCTCTGAAAACATCCTCTTAATTTGTAGCAGCAGTCAAAAAAACTAACAGAATGTTGGGAATCATTAGGAAAACAATGGATAATTAGATATAAAATATCATATTGCCTTATGTAAATGGCATACCCACATCTTGAATATTGTGTGCAGATGTGGTCACCCCATCTCAAAAAAAGGCATATTGGTACAGAAAAGGGCAACAAAATGATTAGGGGTATGGAACAGCTTCCATATGAGGAGAAATTAATAAGACTGGGACTTTTCAGCATGGAAAAGAGATGACTAAGGGAGGATATGGTAGAGGTCTATAAAATCATGATTGGTGTGGAGAAAGTAAATAAGATAGTGTTATTTACTCCTTCTCATAACACAAGAACTAGGGATCACCAAATGAAATGAATAGGCAGCAGGTTTAAAACACAAAGGAAGTATTTCTGCACACAATGCACAGTCAACCCGTGGAACTCTTTGCCAGAGTATGTTGTGAAGGTCAGGACTATAACAGGGTTGAAAAAAGAACTAGATAAGTTCTGAGGATAGGTCCATCAATGACTATTAGCCAGGATGGGCAGGGATGGTGTCCATAGTCTCTGTTTGCCAGAAACTGGGAATGGGCGACAGGGGATGGATCACTTGATGATTACCTGTTCTGTTCATTCCCTCTGGGGCACCTGCCATTGGCCACTATCGGAAGACAGGATACTGGGCTAGATGGACCTTTGGTCTGACTCACTATGGCCATTCTTATGTTCCTATGTTCTAACATAACTAGTACCCCAGTCCTGAATGAAGGCCTCTGAAGGTGATGTAATACTAATTTGCTTTCAGCTATGAATGTTTAATTTTTCTGAGGGATGGCATCTGGATTTTCCCACAGGTGCTCAGTCATTCCTTATGTTGTTGGGTTGTGGTACAGGTATTGGAAGGGAGCACAGAGTCAATGGGACTATTTTGTTGAGTAAGTGCTCACAAGTAGAAATACGGGTTACGTAACTGGGCCTTTATTCTGATGTATTAATGATCTCATTGGCGACTACATGCATCATTTCAGAACTATAGGTAACACTTACCAGGAGTCCATTTTTATATTCTTACTTATTTTAAAGGGCCCAGGTTCTGCTCCTAGAAATGTGAGTGTCAACATAGGGTCCTGGGAGCTATTCATTTGTATCCCAGCTGCAGGATTACACTTTTTTAGGAAGTGGGCCCTGAACTGTATAGTGTGAACCACCAAACTAAACCTAGCCCGTCCAACCCCATCTGGTCAGATTATTTGATGCATCCAATTAGTGGCCCCTCAGCATTCTGTATGGCATGTACTATAACCTTTTGTAATTGTTCATGTTTAAAATGTGGATTCTCTGAGTGACTGTGAAAGAGATATTTTATTAGATGCTAAGAGCTATTGAGAAACCAGGATTGCTCAAGTGGCGAAATATCAAAGGAAACCAACACAGAAATAAAAATGAAGTCTTAAAGGAAAACCTGGAGTAGTAAGAAGAAAGGAGAAACACAATAAAAGGAACACAAAAGAAAACCTGTCCCTTCCTTGCAAGACTCTTCAGTCAGACTCTCACCAAATAGTAACACGTTGAAAAATCTCACTTCTAAATAGCCTGGAAGCAACACACAGTCAGTCTTGGATTGACCTTTATCAGAATAATGATACGTTAAATAAATCAGATTTTCCCAATAGCTGGTGATATAAAGTGCAGCTTTGAATCAGATTGCTTTTTTCCAGAGTGTCCCTGCAGTGCTACATTAAAGGGGTGTGGGGGTGGGGGGTGGGAAAGGGTATTTCATCTGATCTTTTTCTCCCTCTTTCTCTCCTTAGCTAATGGCAGTTGATAGGCAATGACTTTGCTTGGTGCCTGGCTTTTTCAGTGTCATCTTATTTTATCGAGAAAATCTGACTGTTACTGCATTTCTGCCCATAGGGGTAAAATGTCAAATTTGACAAAAAAGGGTGAGTGAAGAAGGTGAATCAATTCATGTATTGGTCACAAAGGATCAGTCTGGCAGCAACCCTTCATATTTTGGAAGGACAATATGCAGGTTTTAAGACAAAACAGAACAAGATCCAGCATCCACATCACATTCATTGAGATGAAAAAAATCACTTTTTAAAGTGTTATTGTGCTACAAATAAAGAAACTGCCAGGCTAACCCAATGCATATCAGATATTCTGCTCTACACTAGAAGTGCTACAGCGGTGCAGCTGCACTGATGACGCTCTCCTGCTGACATAGCACCGTCCACACCAGCACTTAGATCAGTGTAAATTACGTCAGTCCAGAGGGAGGCTTATTCAAACCCGCGTGACATAAATTATATCAACATAACCTGTCACTGAAAACAAAGGCAGATTATCTCCCCAGGGAGCTAAAGGGAGAATCTAAGGTTTTAACCCCAAAAAATTGTAAGGGAGAGAGAGGGAGAAAACACAGCTGACTCCCTGTAATATCCTGCATCTGAACTGAGGCAAAAAATGGCAGCTTTCCTCTGCATTCCGGAGCATTCTGAT
Organism: Chelonoidis abingdonii; assembly: GCF_003597395.2. Classification (NCBI taxonomy): domain Eukaryota; kingdom Metazoa; phylum Chordata; order Testudines; family Testudinidae; genus Chelonoidis; species Chelonoidis abingdonii. Next base: position 76,106,449 of record NC_133770.1, read on the forward strand.
GCTGCCCTCTTTTTGAAGGTTCAGTACATAGAAAACAGACAGACCCTCTCCTTTTACTTATGGTCCATACATGGCTACAGCCACCACACTGTTCTTTGAAGACTATCATGTTTCTTTTATCAAATACATGCTGGCATTATGCATACACTGTATTATGCTGCTGTGCTCTTGAGTCAGTGCTTGGGGGAAGTCATAAGCCGAGAGAGCCTTGGTTATTTGCAAATACGGTTAATTAGAATAACATTTGCTTTAAATGCTCAGTAGCCTGTGCAGTTATCGGTGCTAAAGATTATGTTGTATTTACAGATAAGCTGGCCTCCCAAGATTTCTACAGCCTTCTAAAATGGGAGCGGCCTATAAACAGGAATGTAGACAAGATGGTGCGATGTGGTATGCAAACCCCACACTGGGCCCAAAGGGGTTAAAAGGCAATACTGGGCCCAGATGTCCCCACCCTTACAGGCCTGCTAACCATCCTCCAGCTGGAGGAGCAGGTTAAAAGTTGCTCAGAAGCCCAGGCGAGGCGTGGTGGCTGCAGGTGAGAAGAATCCTTCTCCAGGAAGCCAGTTAGAAGGTGGAGCCTGAAAGGGGACCACAGAGTAGGCAAGGCCCCCAGCAGTGTCTTCTTCAACCATCACCCTGTTTTGAGAGCTAGCAGGTCTTGCAGGACTCTGCTCCTTTGGACTTCATTTGTTAAACTATTGACTGTTTGGATTTTAGAGGGCATGCCTCAAACTGAAGAAGCACATAGGCTAGGAAAAGTGGCCTAGGGTGGTAGACTTAGGGTATGTCTACATTGCAATTAGACACCTGCAGCTGACCCATGCCAGCAAAGTCAGGCTCATGGGGCTTGGGCTGCGTGGCTGTTTAATTGTGGTGTAGATGTTCTGGCTTGGGCTGCAGCCTGAGCTCTGGAACCCTCCTACCTCACAGGGTCCTAGAGCCCAGACTCTAGCCTGAGCCCAAATGTCTACGTGGCAATGAAACAGCCACTTAGCCTGAGCCCGAGCCTGCTGGCATTGGCCAGCCCATGGGTTTTTAATTATTGTGTAGACTTGCCTTTAGACTCTCTGTGGGGAGGAACCTGATGGCATTTCTTTCCACAGGCCTCTGGGCTGGGACCTGGTGGATGGGGTCCCCCTGTCATGCCCCACTTAAGGGCAAAGGCCCAGATGATGCAAAGGGGAGGCCCAAACACGCCTGGCCTGGGGTCAGTAACCAAGCATTGCAACTGTCCGCCCCTGCCCTGATACAGAGATAAGGGATTGGAGGTCAGGTGTACTAATTACTAGGCAACCTGACCCGCTGAGCCCCCATCACAGCTGGGGAGTAACAGTCAATCAGATATTCAATCCATTCATAATAATGATCAAGTACTTTGGGGCCTTCTGTGGGATAATTCTGAGAATATTTCTTGGTCCGGAAAAGCAGAATCAGTTCTTCAAAGACACATTGGAAGTTATGTAGGGACACTCCATCACCTTGAATACCTAATAAAAACCTTTTAGGTTATAAAATCGTCTGCGGTTTGCCTCTTTGCCACCTGCTTAGTCAGAAACATTCCAGTCCAGTCACTGGCTGACGCATACCCCCTGTACGCTGAGATGTAGTTCCTCCTAGCAGGATCGCAAGTGAGTTTAGGAATAAAACAGAGCAGTCCTTTTTATTCTTTTAATAAAGAATGATACAGCAGCAAGATTTCTAATGTTGCATTAGCACTAAATGCGGGGGGGGGGAGATAAAAACTGTGGGGGGGGGATAAAAACTCTCTCTGCCTAGAGAAGCAGTTAGTTTTTTAATTGAAAGGGAGTGTAGTCATGGTGGGAATTTCCTTTGATGAGGTTCGTTGCCTTCTGTGTCAACTGCTAACTCATCCCTGATTATGTTTATCCTTGGCTAATAAAGCTACTTCTGAACAGTGCGTTTCTTGGGTTGGGGAGCTTTTGGAATGTACCCAACTGAACTAAATAGCATTTCAAAACATAGTCCTGGGACGGGATGGCCTCCTCAGAGCATTTATTCCCTATGCTTCAAACACCATTAAAAGTCATTCCCATATATAGATAATATTTAAACAAATAAATCCCATAGTCACAGTAAGGCCCAGGTTCACAAAGGTACTTAGCTGCCTAAATATCTTTGTGAATATGGGCCATAGTGCACCAGCCGTGATTGCAATAGATGATGGGTATCACTTGCGGTGGATGATTGGTATATGCTGTTTCAGAGGGTGGATATAACTTTCAACTATGCCATGTTTCCTCCAGTGTTACTGATCATTTTATTGGTTATTGCTGGAAAACTATTTTAAAAACTCCTATTCTCTTCCTAGATTATGATAGCCTAAAGAAGAGTAATATTACTCTTGTTGCACCCCTGGTATGTTCTAATCTTGTCTCTGTAATGTATACCCACGCTATAAGAACCATTGTTGAAGGACCTTGTTAGGTAGCAGATCAAGAATGATAAACAAAACTACCTTTCCTTGCCCCCTTAGCATCAAATTAAGAGAGTAATAATGTGAACAAACAAATGTTAGAAATGAAGATTCCTCTGCCCAAATCTCCTGCACTGAGGAGAGCAGGAAATAGCCGCTTGCTGTTAGAAGTTCTGCTTCAGAAATATCAAACCTTTTTTTCTTCAAGGGGAAGAAGTGTTGGTGAGTGCGGGGAGAGACAGAAGCATCACTGTCAGAGAAGAAAGAAACAGGGCAGTGGTTCTGAGGAGAGAGAGACACACACTGTAGGATGCATACACTATGCTTTGGGGGACAGAACTGTTTTTTATTTGGAGGTTTTGGAAAAACTGGTTTTAAGAAACAGAAGTTTGGCTGGAGAAGGCCCTGCTTTCACTATAACTTTTAACAGTGATTTTGTAACCTACTAAAAGCATGGCTTCCTTAATTGGGTATGAGTTAGGCTGTTCATTTTTGTCTATACAAAACATCTCTGCACTGAAGCAATTTAGCTCTCTTCTGGAGTAAGATAGCTGCCCAAGGCCCTGGACTAGAGGAGCAGGGACTAATCTAGGGATAATGAGAAGGATTTCCCTGAAGGTTGATTGCACACACAGGGGCTGGGACATGGACTGGTTGCCGCTATGTTTGTCTGTGTGGGTGTCAGAATCAAAATATCAGAGAAGCAGTAGTGAGCATAGCCCTGAGAGGGAGCAGAGACAGATTTAGCAACTTTTCCTGTTTGCAATTTATCTGTTTAAATGTTTTTGTATTAGTTGGTTATTTGGAAGTAAATGATGAATAGCTAATTCTCATATTCTGGGTCTATCTGCCTTTTATTTTTGACTTTATAAGACGTTAAAAGTCATAAATAGAAAGCTCTGGTAAAAAGAGGACAACAATGATTATATAGTACTATAACTCCCTTTCTTATTTCATTTTGTGCTTGCTGCTGGTACATTTTAGTCTGGTTATGTGAATCGTTCCTTACAGCTTTCCCTCAATAAATTAGTTTTAATGCATGCTGTGTGCCCCTTTACCTAGCTATACATTCAGTAAAACACACAGTTCAAATGCAGTGTGGTTAGAGGTCTTTCAGAGGTGTTCATTATTGAAGATATTTTTCAGCTTTCTCACTGTGTACTTTAGCAGTACTTTTGTGCATCTGACCTTTCAAATATTCATACAATTTAATGAATTTAAAGTGTTTTAAGAAATAAATCTTGCCAAGCCACATTCATTGGAACTTTTATTTAACAAAACCCGCTGCAATGGGAAGAAGGCATGGAGCCCCAAATACCAGTTGAGCACACAAAATTGCCTTGCACTATTTCCAACAGCTGCAATATTCTACTCTTGCAACATTTCAATTTACTATACATGTGGGACAATAAGGGCAGTGCACTGTATAAACTCTGCTGACATAGCTGGTGTAAGTGTAACCCTTCTTCCCCTCTGAGTTGGCAGCAACAAGGGCTGGGTTCAGTATCCAGGGGTTCTGTTTCAATAACACAATGCATAACCGGCTCGAGCCCCCACCCAGTGACCTGGGACACTTACATACCACTCCTCCGGGTGCCTCTAGGAGGCAATATTTCCCCTCTCGCAAGCATGGAGTCTGAGTTTAGCAAAATCCTTTTAATAAAGGAGGGAAACAATGTGGCATCACATTGGAGAAACACCACAAACAGGATTATAACACAAACCATAAGCAAAAAACCCACCTCCAAGTACATTGGCAATGTCCTTTCCCCTTAGGGTCTTAAGTCCAATCACCCCAAAGTCCAACAACCCAAAAGTCTCTGGTCAGTGCCACCCCAGAGTTCAAAAGTTTATCTGCAGAGTTTTACACCCCCCCCCCCAGCCTGGGTGGAAATGGGGGGAGGGAAGCCCACACAGGGTGTTAAGGGGCACCTTACGTGGGCCAGGGCCAACTGCTCTGCCTCTCCGTGGAGTTCTGCTGCAGCCTTCACCACGACCAGCTCCACTACACCAGCTGTGCCGCTCTCCTCCACCCTGACCTGTGAGCCACTCCAGCCATCCCGCAAACCTGCTCCACTCCGCTCACTGCTCCATGCTCAAACTGTTCCATGGGCTGCTCCAACATGCTCCACAAAACCGCTGCAAACTGCTTGCTCTGCCAGCCGCTTAGCGATAGGTCTTCAGGCTCCCCCACTAGTTAACACAGCACTCAGTGATCTCAGCTCAGTAAGCTTCAGCTCTTTTAGTGATTTCAGCTCATAGTAGGGGAGCCCTGGTGCTGGTGCACCATTGGCCAACATGAATTCAGCTCAGCAGCCTCTCTAGATGGACTCCTAATGGAATCAAAATTAGCTCTACTCTTTAACAGTGGAGAGAGGAGGATGTGCAATTGGTGTTCCAGGCCCTCAAAAGGGGCCCATACCATCAGGTACACACACCAGTCCCCAACCTCTCTCTCATTCACTGGGTTTTGGAACCCATGTCCCTGTCTAGCAAGTGCTACTTATTTGAGGTTGAGTCATTTCTGTCATAAAGCAGTCTCATAGTTCCTCATTCACATAGTCAGGGTAACACCACTTTATTCTTCCTGCCCCAATAACAAAGAAATTGGGGATCCCAGGCTGCCGTGGGCTATGCTAGGAGAGGTGGGTGTGCCAATGCAAATACCTGAAATTCTTTCCACACTCCCCATAATTCACCACCAGATGTCAGGGTAGAGCTCATCCTGACTCTGCTTACATAAGAACTAGTAATTTCTTTGAATAACCTAACAGGCCACTCCGTCCCCAGGCTTCAGAGCCTGTGCTCCATCGTGAACTGCACTGTCAAAACACTGTTTACAGAGCTATTTATGGAGCACTAGTGTGAGCCCCACTAACCCAAGTCTGTTGACCCAGGCTGGAACACTCATTCCTGTGGGCTCCAAAATGCCATGTGGACATGCCCAATTTGTCTCCACTAGTGTCTTGTAGAGTTTCAGTACAAGAGCAAATGACAGCAGAAAAATTGTCATCTCACAGGTAGCCATCCTGACTTTTTTTTAAGTTCACTAAATCTTTTGTCCTAGTTTTCCTTACAAAAGTCTCTCCAGAGCTATGTAGTGTTGTTGTAGCCATGTCTGTCCCAGGATATTAGAGACCATGTGAGTGAGGTAATAACTATTCACTTCTGTTGGTGGGAGAGATGAGCTTTCAAGCTTACACAGAGCTCTTCTTCTGGACCTGGTCCCTACCAGCTCTATGTACTATTCTTCTTAATGCCAAGTCATAGCCTCTGTCATATGGGTTTTGGAGACCAATCTTTAGAACTCTGCCTCTCTCCCCTGCCCCCTACACACATCCTCCTACAGGGTGCTGCCACAGTTAGTCTGTGTGTGTTCTGGGACTGCCATGCAGGAAGGGAGGTGAAGCCAACAAGACCGTCAGCAAAACACACCAACCAGAGTGGATGTGTCTAAGTTGGTCTGGGTCATCGTCATGGTCCTAGGTAATGTGCACTGATTGTAAGGGGAGCACAGAATACACCAGTCTGATGGGCATCCCAGAGCCTGATAGACAGTATGCTTCCTTGCAGTGCCCTGAGGGGCATTTAGTTCCTGGTTTATACGAATGGAAATGTCTCCAAAGGCCCCTGCTCAGGGGCTACCCCTTGCCAATGTGATTTCCCACCCCTTGTAGGAGCATTAATTTGACCCTGGCTGTATTTAATGTACCCATCTTGTATTAAGAATATCATGTGGTAACATAATTATTTATCTTAGTTTTAAATCATTACAAATCTGAAAATACAAAACAAAATCATGTGCACTTTCAGCGGTGCTCCTTCCCCACTCTGTTCCCAACAATATCTATCTGTTTTCTCCCACCCTCTTCCCCCCACACCCTTTTGAATAGGCAATATTCTCAAATGCGGGTGACATTGTACTTGCTTCTGTTCTATCTTCTCCATACCTATAACATATTTTTTTCTTTTTGTAATGTAGAGAACCAGATACATGTGAAGCATTCCAATCTGATTTTAACTGCACAGTGTAGGAATAATTTCCTTTCAGTTATATTTAATGGGTCAGATTCTGCTCACCATTTACGCTGGTGGAAAATCTGACTATGCCATTGTAGTTACTTCAGATTTACACTGGTGTAACTGAGAAGCACTTGCCTTAATGCCTCCGTTTAAGCCTATCCTAGACCTTGGGTATTTTCTAATTTCATATTCTGTTCCTATTCATTATTTTTCCGCATTTAATTTGCCTGAACCACTTATCTACAATAACAGTTCTATTAGTCTGACCAGAATTTTCTGAATTTTATTGCTCTCCTCATTATATTTATTGTTCCCTTCCTTTCTACTTTCATCACTCCCTTCCTTCCCTGAATTGTTTCATATTGTCATCAGTCTCTTTCATTTCCTTTGTTCAAGTTAGTAAGAACTAGTGAGCAATACTAATCCTGCCATGCGCTAGTAGTCAACACAACCCCCCACCCCACCCCACCCCACTCCGACTTCATTCTACTCACATTTATCCAGTCCATGACATTTCTAAACCAGTTTTTGATCACCCAAGGATCATGTTCGCTTAGGGACAACTGATCTTGCTCCTGCTGAAGTCAATGATTAAGTTGCCGTTGACTTTAAAGGAAGTGGGATCTGGCCCTTACTGATTTCATGGCAATTTGGTAGGAAACCTTTTCAAATTACTAGAAATCCAAGTAGTTAATCTTTCTCTGTCTCTCAGTATTGAACGTGAAGCTGCAAAGTACATAGAATTGAGCTTTCCATTCGTAGTTCCATCATTTCTAATCCAGCACATCTGGGCAGATGGCATTCATGTACACACACTTCATTAGAAGATTCTCAGTCACATCTGCCATTTGCCATTAGGCCTGAGAGGCAGGCCTTTTCCATGAACTACTGTTACATATCAAGGAAACTACATCTATGATACAACAAGTGGTTAGGAAATCCCCACTGTATTTGATTTATACAATACCCTGCCTAGCAGGCACTTGCATTCCATTTTTCTGTAAAGTAGCTACCTGATTAGAACAATTCAGCTTAGTTTTTGTTTGATCCTTTCTATTATTTCTTTTAATAGAATGGCATATGCTTCATATAAAAAGTCTGAACAATGTTGTATTATGTTCTTTCTGGCAGTGATAATTATTAGGGACAGATTTGGAGATATAGATCTAGCTGGTGTAAATTGTCACAACTATGCTGAAGTCAATAGCAGAGATGACGTGTGGGGGTGGCATGCAGAGTCATGTGTCCCCTTCCTCCTCTCCTCACCCCCTGCAGATTTGCTGCTTGGTTTGGACTGAGTAGGCTCAGTAACGCTGCGGAAGCCGGCTGCCTTCACTCTGCCCCTCACCCCCCCACACGCACACTCATTATCGGCAGGCAGAATGAGGGTGACTGGCGTCAGCTCCGGTCAATAGATCTATGTTGACTTACATCCTCTAAAGAGCTGGCCCACGGTTTCATTCGGATAATTTGCAGGAGCAGAAATGTGTGACGTTCTGTCTAGTAAGGGCCGTATCCTATGAAGTGCTGTGAACCTGCAACTCCCTCTGAAGCCAAGGGGAGTTGCAGATACTCAGTACCTCTCATGGCTTGCGCTGATCTTCCAAGGATCTTCTGAATGTCACTGAATGGTCTGAGCTCTCATTGGGGTTAATCTATTTTTGGATTTTCTACAGAGCCCATTGCTGTACTAAGTGCTTCAAAGATTATTCAAATCTGCACGATGTGATTAGAATTCAAGTAGTTCTCTGTGGTTCTGCCCCCCACATAAGTAGGCTTTGTCACACGTGCTATGGTGGAAATACTTTGTCAAAGAGGAAGTTCTTGTAGCTTACTCTGGAAGGGGGGTTAGAATCGTGATTAGCTGGTTCGCCTCTGAAAGCTTGTTACACAGCCAAATCCCCTCAACTAAGAATGCTTTACTTCTACCTGTCACCTGCTGCATCCAAGGCTCTGGAAACTGTAGCGTTTCAGAGGAGCATAGCTATCTAGCAGCAAGTTGTGAATGGAGATATGGTCAGTGGCGTAGCTGACTCCTGACCCACTGATGCTTTTGACAAACAGGAACAAAGCTTTGATCAGGCAATGAAAGCAGACTGTAGCCAGTGGGAAGAGTTGAGGGTGCTGAGCACCTTCTGGGAGACAGTCATTGCCTTGCAAAATCAACTCTCTAGTTTTCATGGATAAGTGCAAATCTCTTCTTACTTTCATTTCAAGTAGATTTATAACCTTGGAGCTTTTGTTTCAGAAAAATCCAAAATCTTAAAATGAAACTTAAACAAAATTAGTGTTTTGTATTGTTTTTCATTGCAAACCAGGCAAAAGCACTGTGTTTTGCATGATTTTGGGGTTGAAACTGCAAAAAAAAAAAAAGTTTTGCATAGTTTCCACATCAAACCAAATTCACCCAAAAGTTGACAAATTAGATTCAGGTTTCACATATGAAACAAAACCAGAGAGCAGGTAAATGTTTACATTTATATTCAGAGATGTATGCTTTGGGTCTGCATTTCTTCATACAAGATCATTTTTATTTAACATCTTACAGTTCACATTTGTCAAAGGCCGGAAGTATTATGAGAACAGTCTTTCTCTTGGTATTTCTGTTCTTCCAGTCAAGAGTGGAATCAAGAAATGTACAGAACAACCACAGCAGCAAAAATTTGGTATGATTGGTTCAGCTTGTATCTAAACAGATTGCTAAACTCTAATAATTGTGAATACAGAAACATATTATATGTAGCATGCTTCTAGCAGTTTCCTAGATATCATTCAAGGATTACCTAGTGATTATGATGAGTTCATTGCTGACAAGGTATTCAGCACTGTGCAAGACACAAAAATTAGGGAATCCCTGCACTGAAGAGCTTACAGTCTCATAGAATGAGAAAAGTGAGGATCTACTGGAAAGAAGAGAGACAGCAGTAACTGTGTGTGTGTGTGTGTACTTGCAATGGCCTTCATGGAGAAGTAAGACTGCAGGAGAGGCTTGAAAATGGGGGAGGGTGATGGCGTTGGTCATCAAAGCTGATTTGTTTTTTATTCTTCAAATAGTCTTATTTCTATGGTTTTCTTAAAAAAAAATACAAATAATTTGCCATGAAACCTAAAATAAATTATCCCAGCCTAACAATGCCCTAAAGCTTTATACTCATTGTCATTAAAATTGTATGAAAAATGTAAATCACTGAGCTCAAACCTTGCTGGATCAGTAGCTGAGGTAACATAACAGGTTTTTATTAGACTAGCACTCTGCTGCATAAACCTTCAATTAATCCTCCAGTGCAACCCATGTTGATGTATTGCTTGGCATTATCAGATTCTGTTTAAGCAGGTACCATGTACACAGTATGTTAAAAAAGCTTCAGGCAGTGGAAATGCCACCTTTGCATTTTTGCCTTTTTTTTCTCTCTTTCTGGTTCAATCATGCTAAAGAGAAAAAGAAGGGGGGAGGGGGAGAGAAGGGGAAAGAAGATCAGAGGAGACCACACAACTTTTAAAATAGATTCTGAAAGGTTGTTGTACTTTTCTTACCGTGGATTCCCCCCCCCCCCCCCCCCGACTATGTGCACAATGGATCTGTGCAATTCTTGCATGTCTGTGTAGGAGTGTACATAGAGCCTACCCTTAGGTAGGTGAAATGCTGGTCATTGTGAAATGGATGTAAGTAACTATGCAATGGTCCTTAAGCTTTCTTCCCCAGGAGATTAATAAAAACTAGACACAATTTTTGCAAAGCTTTGAACCCTTGAAAATAAGTATTTATATAGGAAATAATTCAGAACCATAACCTTATTAATCCTGCAGTGTGGAACATGATCTCCAGATAAGATTAGGAATTTTTTTTTCCCCATTGTGTAATTTTGTAGTGTTGGGTAAGTGCCTTATGGGCAATTGGTGGTCAGAGATGTTTTGCTGACTTTCTTCAAAGCAAGGAATTTGAGACTTTATCATAGTGTAGAACATCATTAACTCAGAGAATGTCTCATGAGGCAATTCCTCTCCCATTTGTAATCACATGAACCAGCTTTCTCAGAACATCTCTGTGGTGACTACAGCAATTGGTTACACAGAAAAATAATATTAGGAAAGAATTAAATGTTCTTAATTCTGATCTGGCATCTGGAAAAAAAGGTGTTAGAACCACATAACTGATCAACTCTGTGGGGATCCAGGGAAGTCAGCTTGAGAACCTCTATCCTAAATCTTTCAGGCACTTTCTGAAGCATTATTTTGGTTTCAGTGGGGCAATTGCTATTAACCTTTTCATTGATTCTGCTACTAGATCCTCTTTTTCTCTGTTCCTGAAAAAAGTAAAATCTTATGACTGGGATAATCTCCAGCTCTAAGATCAGAAGGGGGGCATGGAGCATCTATGTGGCTGCTCTGTCTTGGGGTGGTGGGATTCAAAATCAAGGAGGCTCATGCCTTAGGCTTTGCCTACAGAAATATAAATACGAACCTGTTTCCTTCTCAAATATCTGTATTTTCCAGCAAGGGAAGGTGACAAATAGGTGTATGTATGTGTGTGTGTTTTGGCAATATTTGTGTGTGTGTTTTGGCATCTGAAAAAGCCAATTTTCAACAAAGAATATTTTGTTCAGAAAGTTTCAACCAGCTTTTGTACTCTTGTGTCACATGGGGAGGAGGGGAAGGTCTTCAACACAGGTGAAACATGATTTGATGACCTTTGATTCTGCTTCCATTGATCCATATTGGTTCATCTGAACCTAGCTTTGTTTCAGATATCAAAAGTTTTCTCCCCCCATTAATCTCATAAGCTCTCACCTTTTATTTCCTTCCTGCCAGTCCTTAACAACTTGTACCACTTGCTGGTTGTGACAATTTGGGGGAATCTGTTTGTGTACTATTCATGAATTCTGGTTGATAATGGGTATTTTCTGTGTCAGATGGCAAACTGCATTGTGAATGTGGAGCTTGTTTGCCTTTTCTGTTGCCTTTTGTCTCTATATTGAACTAAAATCCACATGAGGTCAAAGGAGAAAGTCTTGTATCTGGAACAAGACTAACAGTACAGGTTAAATTCTGATGATCGTCCATTCAAGTGCGGCACCCTTGAACAAAGAGATGGTAGCTGTTCAGGACATACCAGTTTTTCAGCCTGAACACCAGTAGAGAGGTAATTAAGCAATGGGTCACTTGGTGAGAGACTTTGATCTATGAGACTGATCAGGGCATCATCTGACAAAGGGGACTGGAGATTATAAAAGACAAAGTCTCTCACTGGCTGTTTGGGAGCATGTGGAAGGGCACTGACTGCAGGTGGGTGAAGGAGTGTGGGTGTGAGAGTCTCTCCAGGATCCAGAGGAGAAGCCATGAGCTGCAGGAGAGAGATCCAGGACACGCCAGAGGATTCCAATCTAAGTCCAAAGACTGCTCTAGAGTAGAGAGGAAACTGAGGCAGAAAAATGCATATGGTGTTTGTATGTCTTCTGTTGGGGTCCATATATCTTCCTTGCTATCTAAAGTAAAGAGTAACTGTATTTAGAAACCTTTGCAAACCCTGTGTGTGTGTTATGTGCTACATCATTCAGGTAACTGTAAACTCTATTAACTCTGATAGATTTTCTTACAGCTCGTGGGACCATGGCTGTTCACAACCATATTCCTTCATTCTCTGCACTACCTTTAAAGAGAGAAACATTTCCATCACTTTGTCACTTTTCTTCCCAGCCCCTTGGCCTTCTGGCTGATGTCAGGCTCCTTTAAACATAATTCTGGCCCCAATTCTGCAAAGACTTATACATGTGCATAACTTTAGGTATATGAGGACTCCTGTTGACTTCAGTGGGACTGCGCATGTCCTTAAAATTATTTACATGCGTAAATCTCTGCAAGATTGGGCATACGGGAGTTTATATCTAGAGTCACTACTGTTAGTGAGCTAGTAAGAAAATTACTTTTTATTTATAAAGGTTGTTTCACAAGACAATTGAACCTTTCCTCTCCATTTTGAGTTGTTTTCAGTGACCCAAGGAGCTCTCATCTTAATGGGGGCTTTTAATTACTCTTTTATAAAAGGGGTTTGTGGTCTCCATATTTGGTAGTTTTCAGAAATACTTACAAACATGCATTTTAAAACGTTTTCAGCTTTTTCCCTTTTTTATTTTATCACAGACATGACAGACCATTTGCAAATGTTTGTGAATCACATAGTATTTAAAAGCTTGTACGTGGAACATTAAAGTCACTGGAAAAATCAGTGCTCATGAACATTCTTTTTTTTTAATTAGAAAGGAATTGTGCTTGCAAATTGCTATCTTCATATAGTATGCAATGATATAAAAATATTAAAAGCCATTTAGACAGAGGTAATTGCAGCAGTTGCTAATATGGTAGAACAGCCCTGTTTTAGTGGCTTAGATGTGCATTAACACTCCCAAGTTTATATCTGCTGTCTCTCCCAGAGTTTCCCTGAATTCTCTGTCCAGACTCTGTTTCTTCACGTTATTCCACACTTTCATGCCCAATACACAATAACATGGCCCTTCCCAACCTCACATAATCACCTTGCTGAAGAAAGGTCCTAGCCTTTCATTCACGTTACTGTGTTGGTGACATTCGTATCCAGGAAAGTCTTGCTTGTCTTGCACAGCCATAAAGGACTGAACAACTCTACAGTTGAGCCCATCCCCAGGTCATAGTCCATATGAACAGTACATCCAAATCCTCCTCTCTTGTGTTATATAGAATCCAGTAATCCAAAGATCCTCAAGCTGCTGGAGAGACACCTTGTCTTCAGATGTTGTTTATGATTTACTGAGCACTGTCAGTATGTTCAATGCTGTACTAAACAGAGTAAGTAATGGGACCTGAGGCTCATTTGTATTATGGGCTCTTTTAGAGTTGTCAACTTTCCAATCACACAAAACCGAACACCCCTGCCCACCCCTTTTCAAGGCCCCGGCCCTGTTCACTTCATCCCTCCCCCCGCGCCATCACTCGCTTTTCCCCACCCTCACTCCCTTGCTCATTTTCACCATGCTGGGGCAAAGGGTTGGGTTGTGGGAGTGGCCTTTGGACTGGGACCAAGGGATTCAGAGTGCAGGAAGGGGTGTGGGCTCTGGCTGAGGGATTTGAGGTACAGAAGGGGGCTCCGGGCTGGGCCAGGAGGTTAGGGTGTTGGGGGCTGAGGGATCTGGCTGGGGTGTGGGCTTGGGGGTGAGGCCAGAGAGGAGGGATTGGGGTGTGAGAGAGGATTCTGGGCTGGGGCAGGGGGTTGGAGTACAGGAGAGCATACGAGGTCCTGGTGGTGCTTATTGCAGCTCCAAGGAAGTGGCCACCAAGTTCCCAGCCAGTGGTAGCTGCAGAGCCTGCACTTGGAGCAGGGGTAGTGCATGGAGCCTCCCAGTCCCTGGCCGCCCCAGCACCTAGGAGCTGCAGGGACCTGGTGGCTGCTTCCAGAAGCTGTGTGGAGCTAGGTCAGGCAGGGAGTCTGCCTTAGTCCCAGGCCCCCGCTGTGCTGCTCCCGGACTTTTAATGACCTGGTTGGCAGTGCTGACCGGAGCTGCCAGGGTCCCTTTTTGATTGGGCATTCCAGTCAAAAACTGAATGCTTGGCAACCCTAGCCCCTTTACACCACTCTGGGTGTGTAAATGTAATTTGGCGTGCATAAGAATAGGCCCCATAGTTTATGAAGGCTCAAACCTTCAGGTTGCTGAGTAGTGCTGAAAAATGCATAGAGCCAAAGCACTCAAGCCCAGATCGTCAAATATATTTAGGTGCCTAACTCCTATTAATTTCAATGAGAATTAGGTGGCTAAACACCTTTGAGGATCTGGGCCTCAGTGTCTGCTCAGCGTCCATGAAAAAGGCTTTAATGTAGTATGGGGAAATGTGCAGAGTATGAAAGAACATGAGCAAAGCTCAGCACTGAACTGAGCATTGGTGAACGGGGGAGTAGAGCATGGTCCTGTCCTAGGTACTTAAGTACAGTCCAGTGGATGCAGATCTTGTGCTGCTTATGAGATGTTTTCTTTACTTTTACTGAAAGGAGAAGTGTCTACATGAGTGTGTTAAAGAGAGAAGATATTAATAACAGGGACAACTGGGAGAGCCAGCCATGATTAGAAATCGATATATTTGAAAATGTAGGAAAAAAATCAAAAAATATTTAATAAATTTCAATTGGTACTCTATTTTTTAACAGTGAGATTAAAACTGTGATTAATCACAATAATTTTTAAAACCGCGATTAATTTTTTTGTGTTAATCGCATGAGTTAACTGCAATTAATCGATAGCCCTAGTTGAAACTATAGTAAAGAACAGAATGATCAAACACATAGATGATCATAATTTGTTGGGGAAGAGTCAACATTCTTTTTGTAAAGGGAAATCATGACTGACCAATCTACAGGAATTCTTTGAGGGGGTCAACAAGCATGTGGACAAAGGGGATCCAATGGATAGAGTATACTTAGATTTTCAGAAAGCCCTTGATAAGGTCACTCACCAAAGGCTCTTAAGAAAAGTAAGCTGTCATGGGATAAGAGGGAAGGTTCTCTTATGGATAGATAACTGGTTAAAAGATAGGAAACAAAGGGTAGGAATAAATGATCAGTTTTGAGAATGGAGAGAGGTAAATAGTGGTGTTCCCTGTGGTCTGTATTGGGACCAGTCCTATTCAACATATTCATAAATGATCTGAAAAAAAGAGTAAACAGTGAGGTGGCAACCTTTGCAGATTATACGTAACTACTCAAGATAGTTACATCTAAAGCAGAATGCGAAGAGTTACAAAGGGACCTCAAAAAACTCAGTGATGGCAAGAAAATGGCATATAAAATTCAGTGTTGAAAAATGCAGAGTAATGCACATTGGAAAACATAATCCCAACTATACATATAAAATGCTAGGGTCTAAATTAGCTGTTACCATTCAAGAGATCTTGGAGTCAGTGTGGATAGTTCTCTGAAAACATCCACTCAATGTGCAGCAGCAGTCAAAAAAGCGAACAGAATGTTGGGAATCATTAAGAAAGGGATAGATAATAAGACAGAAAACATCATATTGCCTCTATTTAAATCCATGGTATGCCCACATCTTGAATACTGTGTGCAGATGTGGTTGCCTCATCTCAAAAAAGATATATTGGAATTGGAAAAGGTTCAGTAAAGGGCAACAAAAATGATTAGGGGTATGGAGTATCTGCCATATGAGGAGAGATTAATAAAACTGGTATTTTTCAGCTTGGAAAAAGACGACTAAGGGAGGATATGATAGAGGTCTATAAAATCATGACTGGTGTGGAGAAAGTAAATAAGGAAGTGGATTCTGGGGGTTTGGCAGGATTTGCGCTTAGGACTGGCAGCCTAAACTGCAGAACAGCAACCTCAATCCTCTGACATCCCCATGGAAGAACCCCCTCAGAGGAACTTCAAAACGATTTCCGTCCTTAAATCCCTTCCTGTGGGTTTCCATGCAGGAAGGGTTGGCTGCGCTCACCGCTTCTTATAAAAATCTAAACACACAAAGGACTGCTTCTTTACTTAATAGTAAGTGGTCACAGTCACAGTTAAAGACAACTTTATGATCTCTCGACTGCAAAGAGTTATGGCAGAGGAGCAACAGTTTTGTATAAGAATCGTCTGACTGCAGAATTACAAGAGCATAAAATCTCACAACATGCATATGATCAATCTGCATTAGCATTTTAATGGGGATTTTTGTTTTGCATTTGGTAAATACTGTACAGTGCCATTTCCAAAGTGCCTTGTCTCTCATTATTGATGTGCTAGACAGCTTTTTTTTAATGGCATGTTTTCAAAATAAATGACTCGCAGGTCCTAGGGAGGCTTATCTCCTGATGAATGTCTGGGCATATTTTAAAGATATTGTAATGAACCTGCTGGCTTATTATTGGCCATTGTGTAATGCATTAAGAGAAGAGGGTTTTTTTGTGCGGATGGGACTTCTTTTGGGGGCAATATTCAACTTGTAACTCAAATTAACTTTGCAGTGAAGACAAACCCTGAGTTTCTGGCAGCCCAAGACAAGAATTCCTCAGTTTTATAATGTGGCTTTAGGGCCCCACCAAGGGCTAGAACCTAAAAACTCTAGTCTTTAGAGCCCTTACAGTACTTGCCTCTAAGCACGTGGTACACCTGCATACAATCAAACATCATGGGGTCTGGTGGACCACAACACTCACAGTAACTTCCTGAAATGGGGTCAGTTAAAATGTACAGTAGATATGATGTCAACAAGGTTATTTCTTTTTTTAACTATTCAGTTTCAATGTTTGCTTTAACAGTGGCAAAGTATCCAGTTTTAGTGTAGTGGAGTAAGGCTTAAAAAAGCCACCAAAACTTTTGGGACTTCTACAAACCCTCATGCTTCAGGGCATAAACCGATTTCTCACTAACGGGGGCTTGGAAGAAACCTTCCTTTTGGACAGGTTATTCCATAACTGGCTTCTCCAGAGTTTCTTGCACTTTTCTCTGAAGCAGCTGTTATTAGTCACTGTTGGTGACAAGATACTAGGGAAGAGAAAGCACTGCTACCTAGTATGGGATTCCCATGTTCCCAAATATAGAGATAGCAATATTGACTTTCCTTTTTGTGTGTGACTTGCAGTTGCTGCTATACATATAATCAGACTGGAATAAAGAATTCATACATAATGAACTAAGAATTTAGTTAATATTTTTTATTCTATCTAATTAAAAGAACCATTTATATTTTTAAGAAGGAAATGTGTTGATCCTCCATAAGAGACATAAGACTCCCAGTAGGGGCTTATTGAACTTGGTATCAGAGGACCATCATTATACAGTGTAACTATCTTCATAATCTTTGTCCGCTTTTGCGTTTCAAATACATAATGATTCACAGCTTTGTACACAGTTTTATAAAAAGAATGTTGTACTCTGGCAATGCTGGCTATGAATGTATCTAGTAATCTATTTCTCTGCTGTTATTCCTTCTGTGAAAAATTACAATAAACCATTTGTGTAAAAATACTTCCATGGCTCTTCTTGGCACATACATTGTTTTGCATTCAATTTATTATAATATTTTCATGAGATCAACTCCTTAGGCCCTTACTCAGTCAAAACTCTCATTGATTTCAGCAAGAACGTTGCCTGAGTAAGGTCTGAATAACAATGAAGTAAAGATGCTGGGATTTTGCCCATACCAATACTTAAGAAATCCTCCACATGTCTATGATGATTCGGAATCATTAAAACTTTAGGGTGGGATTTTCAGAAGCATTCAGCATTAGCCTAACTCAGCTCCAATTGAAGTTAACAGAAGTTTTTACCATTCACTGCAATGGGAACAGTCAGGCCAAAGCTAAGTGCTAATGAAAACCCTCCCCTGCATGTTTTATGGTTTGTCTATGACTAATGAGTCAGGGTTTCTTTGTCTTTTAAATAAAAAATATGTGCATTATAGAGGTTTAAAAATTACAAGATCAAAATAAATAATTCTTCCTCCAAACACACAGCAGCCTCCCACAAACAACTGAAATCCTTGCTGACCTCTCTAATTCTTGTTTTCCTCATAACAGTTGTCTTTCTAAACAGAAATATCTAGCCTAACAGTGAGCAAGAGGGATCATCAAGCAACATGGGAAGAAGTGTGCGGGCTGGCATGTTTGGTCCATGGTCAGAGGATTTGGTATTTCTGGGAAATAAACCCTTTGAGCTTAAAATTTTTTGCCATTTTGAGCCTAGTAGGCAGGGAGGGATGATAAAAGCTGAGCAGACAGAGCTAAGGGCATATATCAATGCTTTCACATAGCGATTTCCATCCAAAATGGTGGCATCCAGGCAATATGCAGAACTAAGTTGTTAAAATCCCCCTATACAGTCAGTACCCAGACAGTTTATTTTAATACAGTAAATCACACATACTGCTGTTTGAGGTCTCCTCTGCAGCACTGTCAGACTGGTTCTTCATCTACGTCTTTGGGGGCCAGCTCCAATTTCTTCCTTGCCTGGGGTTGGGTGAGCCGAAGAGATGTTGGCTGTTCGGGGGAATCTCCTCCTCATTAGGTTCTGTGGTCGATTCGATGCTTTCCGATGGTGTGGGCGAACTGTCATGCATATACGGGAATTCTGTGATAGCTTCCCTGCCAAAATCTAGGCCATCGCCTCATAGTAAGTGTATGTGTTGAGAGCATTACCAGAATGCTCTGTTTTTTGTCTCGTGTTCTTTCAGTTCTGCCAGAACTCCTTGTCTTTGGCAAGGCACTGGCCATCTCCCAGGAGTACCCCTTCTGCTGTGTTTGCTGTGCTAGCTTCTTCAATGATGCCTGTTGAAATGGGACTGAACATGCTCCTTTCCCCAGAGAGTAAGGAAGTCCAGGACCCCATGATGGGACAGTGCGGAAGCCCGGGACTTGGGATGCGAACTTGCCAGGCCCTGGAATTGCAAAGGAGAACCCTTGGATGTGTTGGGATTTAAACAGGGAGGAGACATCAGGTCAAGCAGCAGAGGGTGCAGAGGAACCACATAGGCGCATCCACAAGGGAAGCAATGCAATGTGGGATATCAGTGGGAGGACTGCCTGCTAATTATAGTTACAGTAATTTGAAATAGGCTGGCATTCACACAAACCTTATAACTCTGTTCTGGAATGAATTATACTGGTATGTCGCTTCCAAAGAGGATTAATTAAAGTGTGATAAAATGCCAGATTAAAAACAAAACAAACCCACCACTTTTGTGTGTGGACATAGGGCATTTTATGCTGGGGAAAAAAACAACTAAAGTTATACTAAAAAACTTTTTGTGTAGACAAGACCCAAGGACATATATAATTAGGGCCAGGTCCTGCTACAGGCAACAATCCCATTAAAGTAAACAGGAGTTCTGTTTGGGCTTGGGGCTTTTTAAAGAAAAGGTTTGTGCTGGTGGTGTAGTGAGGATGCGTGCATATGTAAAGTTTGCATTTATTGTAAAGTATCAGATAGGTACAATGAATGAAGCATGATGGTAAGTTATGTATTAAATAGTACAGTTTTAAAATAAAACAAAGAGCATGCTCCCATTCCTTTTGAAGTCAGTGGCAAAATTCCTGTCAATTTTAATTGGGGCAAGATTGGATCTTAAGGAACAAATGACATTTTAAACATCTTCTCTCTCTCTCTCTCTCTCTCTCTCTCTGTTGCACTCAGCTTTCTCTGGGCTAAAATTTCCATGCTTGGTCTGAAGGAGAATTTTATTTTGGAAAGTTTGAGTAAATTTGGTTCAGCCATTTTTAAGTTGTGTGAGGGTGGAGAAAGAAACACGCTCCCCATATGTTCCAATATGCAAATTTGTACTTGTATAACTCAAAAATTTCTCAAGTGAGAAATTTTAATTTTGGTTTGTTTGATGATGTTCACTGAATCTTAAACAAGCCAAGTTTGAAGACAAGTGGATCAGTATTTTTAAAGGTATGAAACACTGAAGACACAACTTTTCTGCAGGCATAATAGTAGAACTCAAAAGGGGTTTGGAAGGGAAAGGGGGTTGTTTTGGTGTTTTTTGTTTTTGTTTTTTCCGGTTTAAGGACACATTATAGATAACTGTTAAGGAGGCTTCAATTTAGGAGCCTTAAATTAAAGACTGCTGAGTTAAGGCAGCCTTCATTTGTTGGCTCCAAAAGCTAATAGGTCCATTTAGGTATTATGACAACATGGGAATTTTTTTTAGGAATATTATAGGTAGAACTAACTACTTTAATGGGAGCTGCAGAATGATAGACACTTACTCAGGTGCCTAAAATATGAATTTAGGAGTTTAAAATTAACAGCCACCTAGCTCATCTGGCAAAGCTTGGAGATGCTTGCAAACTCCAGATATCTTTCCTTTTCTTTGGAATATTAAACAGTTCATTATTTCAACGTTATAATAAAAGTGGTTTAAAGAAGCAGATGGTCTCCAAACTATGGTTGAAAGGGCAGCTTGGCACCGTGGGGGAGAGACAGTTTAAAATTAGGAGCCAAGATTTAAAAAAAAGCTAAAGTAATATTTTATAAATCCATATCTAGGTACCTAAATAAGAGGTGTGATTTTCAAAATGCCAAGAATGTAGCAATTCCCAATGAAATTAATAACTTTAGATACAGAAGTCCTTAAAAATAATCCTATTCTGTTACAGTGGTCAAATTAGTCAGTTTACCACATCTTTGCTGGTTCATTTTTTTTGTCATTTGTATCCTTTTTCATGATGCCACCCAAGAAAACCAGAGCATTTAACAACTGTCCTCTACAGTCCATCTACACTGTTTCATTCATTTCCTGGGTAGGACTTGGGATTTAAAATACATCTAGTGGAGAGAATGTAGGATAAAGCTTCTCCAGTTTAAAACTACTGCACTTTCCCTGTATACAGATTGCTTGTCGTACACTGTTGTGAAATGTACCTGCTTTGAAACATTTTAAACTGCAGTAAATTACAGGGCATACCTGGAAGCATGCAAGTGCTGAATGAATGCAAGAATACTTACTCAACGACACAATTTTGAAACCATATAATATTTTATACCTATCTATTTATCATACTCTGAATTAATCATGTCACAGAAGATGAACGGTTAACATGACCTTGGAGCATTCTTCTGCCTACAAGACTTATGTAGATCCTACTGAAATATCGTTGGTACTGTCCTATGTTGGATGACATTTTTCTTTCTCTACACATAATGCCATCCTATTCACAAATGCTGTCATGAATTTATCATTCAGGTTTTTACTAGCATATTTTTTTGGGATTGCACAAGTGACAATATGACTGAGGTTTGTCTCGAATGAGAATGTGGTGTCTTACACAGGCTAGTTTATTGTCTTATGCAGTTGGTACCTTCTTTAAAAATACATTTTAAAGGACTGTCAAGATGTTAAAGAGAAAAAAGCAGGAGCATCTGCCTTTTGTTACTACATCTGTCATCACTCAGTCTTTAATGATTTATACTCAGCCCCTTGACTCTGGACTAGCCCCTTAGTGAAAAATAGGCAACTACTGTTTGCTACATTAGGCTAAAAGACATTGGTGAATTAAACTGAAAGCTGATCCATACTGATGGCCAAACTAACTGCTGGTGGCTGTGATTTCCTTCCCATTGGTAAAATGTTCTTGTTAGGTTTCTTGCTCCTTTTAAATAGGGTCTGAAAGGATAGTGCTGATTAGACTTTGATGTCCTCATTTTAACTGGTCCTGTGTGACCAGCTCCCATGTTAGGTATAAGAATCTGAAAGTTTTATGGATGCAAAATATCCACTTTGATAATTTTATTATAAACTGCGCACATGTGAATATGTTGTTTGATGTCCTGCTGCATTAAGCTTTCTCTAATCCTGGAAAATGGAAGTGTCTTATGCTTTTCCCCTGCTGTTATGTCTTGCAGCCCTGTATTAATCTGGCCCAGGTTCAAAGTTCTGTTTATTAAATCATAACCACAATAATGATTCTCTTTAATAAGCACAATGCAAATTAAAATAAGAATAGAGTTTCTTTGAAGTAGCATTAAGCTGCAGCTATAGCAGGATTGATACAATACAATGAATAGCACAGCAGTAAATTACTCCTCTGATGTTCAGCTGTCCAAATCAGGGGCAGCTCCAGGCCCCAGCACGCCAAGCACGTGCTTGGGGCGGAAGCCACTGGGGGCGCTCTGCCAGTTGCCATGGTGCAGATTGCCTTCGGTGGCATGTCTGCGGATGGTGCGCTGGTCCTGCGGCTTTGGCGGACTTCCCGCAGGCATGCCGCCGAATCCTCGGGACTGGGAACTCCCTCAGGCAAGCCGCTGAAGGCAGCCTGCCTTCTGTGCTTGGGGCGGCAAAATACCTAGAGCCGCCCCTGGTCCAAATAGTCTGCATCTTGTATAAACAAAACTGAAATAGAGCTGTAGTATTGTTAAAGTCCATTGCTACAGAGTCCTTCCCTAACTCAGAGCTTGCTGTGCTGGTCACTGTACCAACAGATAAGAGACAGTCCGTGCCCTGAAGCGCTTACACTCTAATTAGACAAGACAGAGAAAGGAAATACTGTTATTCCCATTTTTGATGGGGAGCTGAGGCACAGAAAGAGACACAGATGTGCACAAAGTCACACTGAATCTGTGGCAGAGTGAAGAATTGAAGTCAGATCTCCAAAATCCTAGCCCACTGTCTGATCCACAAGGCCATCCCCTATTTTAAATGTAATTCTTCCAATCAGCAAACTGTGCTGTAACAAGATTAGCTTGAGCACCAGCATCTTGGTAAGAGAATGTGTTTTAGAAAACTGTCTTTGAAAACTTGATACACAAACAGAATTTCCCAGGGACCTGACTATGAGGGGCAGAGTAACCAACTCTTCTTTTCATTACAATAAAATGTAATGGGCCCAGTTCAGTGAGATTAATATAATAAAATAAAATCCTCCCCTGCTAAACTGGACAATCTAGGGATGACAGATTTGTCTGGGATAATACAGTGTCTGACCTACTACAATAGGCCCTCAAATACTGTTTTGTTTTCAGCCCAGGTTGTTTAGCACATTTCTGTTTCTTTTCATTCATATTTTCATAAACAAAAAATATAGCAATACAACTGTTGTTCGCCCTCCATTGCAATGCAATTGTTTCCCTTGTCAGAAAGTCAAAGCACCACTACGAAACATTTGCACTGCTATGCTGTTTGTCATACACATACAGCCCAGGAAGTTTCAAATTTAACCCTTTAAAATGGAGGTGCATGTTCTCACTGTGGTACAGTTTGTTTCATTTAGGATGAGGAAGTTAAAATTGACCATGTGAGGATTCCTTCCTTCCTCCTCTTTGCAGTTGTTTGGTGGGAGGTAGGGAAAAGGTGTCTGTAAGTGGATGGTCCTAGAAGACTGGCTCTTCTGATTTAGGGGGCTGGCAGGGTGGTGGTGCAGAAGCACGGAATTAGCCCCTGACCAGTCATCTCCAATGAAGGGAAGCAGATCGGGGCTGACGGAAAAGGCCTGATGCTGGCCTGAGAATTGGCAACACCTGCTGGCCTGACAAGCCAAAGGCTATAAAGACTGGGAGGGAGCCAGCAGGGGCATGGCAAGGGAGAAGTCCATCAGGGAGAGAGTGAGAAGCCTCCTAGCTGAAGGTTGACCTTTCCTGTAAGTGAAGTAACCAAACATGTAAAGCTTGTATATAGATGGACACTGGTGGTGGGACAATAAGTAAATAAAGGCACGGGTGTTGTACAACCCTGAAGCCTCTCTGAGCCTTATTGGGGAGGGCAAATGGGCCCTTGGAAGAGGGGCAGGTTGTGAACTCTATTACAAGGGGGTTGCAGCTCAGAATTTGGCTGCTGTTACTTGTGCTCTCCTCTTTGCAGGATGCTGATTCTCTCAGGGGAAAAGCATAGGGAACCTGCCCATTAGCCGTGTGGTCATACAGCTGGATTAGATTACAGTGAAAACTAAATGGAGACAGATCTAACTAAATGGAGGATTGGCCCTTTCCCTAGTTTCCTTAGGAGGGTCAGCAAGGCTTGGCATGGAAGAAAAGATTTGCAGGTCTTTGCCAGTTTGGGGTCCCTATTTTTTTGGTTAAACTAACTTTGAGTTGTTGGTGAGGCATAGTATTAGCACAAATTAGTACTGGGAAGCAAAAGACCATCATGTCACTAGTTAATTGCACCCATTCTTATTAGGAAACTGAAGCTAATATTTGGATCTGTCAATGTAAAACATAAGTGTCACTTTCCTGGCTAGTATCCCTTACTTCCTCTTGGGCAGAGGTGGCTAAGAGGGCATACTTAGTTAGGAGGTTTTTCTATATAGAAAAGGGTAAACACTGGAAAAGTAGAGAGGCTGGACTGTTGAATCCCAATGGAGCAGGAGGAGCCAGAGACTCATAAAACTAGTCTTCACCTTCAGTTGAGTTTAGCACTTTGTTGGGATTGGTGTAGCTACGCACCCTCTTCATTTAGTGAATGAGCAAAATTTTCAAAATGCCTAATGATTTAAGAGCCCACCTCCCATTTCAAAGTGACGTACATCTCAGATTTCATCTGCAATGGGTCAGATTTTTAAAGGCATTTAGATGCCTAAAGATGCAGATAGGCATCTGCAATGGGATTTTTACAAATACTTAGGCTCCTGTGTGCTTTTGAAAATTCCAGGTATGTGTCTATCTGCATCAAAATACCTTTAAAAACCTAAGTGTGTAAGTCACTTTTGAAAATGGAGTAGAGCTGGGCAAAAATTTTCAGATGAACCTTTTTTTGCCCAAAAAATGCGGATTTGTTGACACCAAATAATTTCACGGATTCATATTGTTTTTTTCCAAATTGTTCATTTAAGGGGAAAAGCACCCCAAATTCCCTCACCAAGTGCTGTAGACACTCACTATGCCAATGGGAAGGGCTGTCCCATTGCTATAGTTAACCCACTTCTTTGAGAGGCAGTAGCCAGGTCAATGTTAGAATTCTTCCATTGACCTAGCACTGTCTAGGGATAGGTGGGGATTTTTCATATCCTGAGAGATGTAGCTACGTTGAGGTACATTTTCAGTGTAGACCAGCCCTTAGGCTTTGATATGGTCACCTCATAGTAATATGATTAATTAGACTAGATTACCTGGATAACAACTCTACCCTCTTCCCCCTGCCCCGGCAACCATGGAAGCTTTTTCTTTTCCTTTTTCGGTTAGTGAAAGCTGAGATTCTAGTGTAATCAGGGGATTCTAGAAGCTGGAACTTTATGAAAAACACCAAATCCTCACCAAATCATGAAAATTGGCAACACTGCAACCCTGCTAGGGCCTCATTGAGCTAGGTACTGTACAAGCATAGAGTAAATTATAATCCTTGCCCCAAAGAGTCTAGTCCAAAGCATGCTTCTATATCAGGATATGGTGGTTGATGTGTGTACGTGTGCATGTTTGGGTGTAAGAGTTTTGGACAATGTTAGTACTTTGGTAGCATATAGCTCATCCCCTCTACTCCTTGAATACCCTACCTGAGTGGCAGGCAAATTGAGTTGTTTGTTGTGTGGTTTTTTGCTAATGTTTTTACAAGAAGTATTAGAAAATATTACAAAACATGGACATGACCAACTTTCCGTGTTTACACAGAGTGCAGTGAACTGCATATTGGGGTGTGTGTGTGTAGTGGTTGGTTGGTAGTTTTGGGGGTGGGGGATAGAAAAAGCTATGATATTTTTGCCTCCCGTAGATCAAGCTGTCATGAAATCTAGAAAGCTCACTGAGGCGTGGCAGGTAGTGCATATAATACTAGTTATATGATTCACGTTCCCTAAACGTGCAACTCGTCAAGTGTGCTGGAGTCTTGATCCTAGCTGCTGTACCTAACGTGAATTAATGTAGTATCAGTGAACCAGCCTTTGGTATAATTAGATGCCATTGCTTGTATGAATCACTGCCATTGTGTGTTCTATCTGTATAACCCAGTGCCTTCAAATTACATGGAAATTGTTTTTATATAAATAAATAAATCTACAACAGAATGAAATATTTTTCATAACCACATATAAGCCTCTCAGTTCATTCAGTGGATTTTATTTATTACAGTGAACTACCTTTCAAGGGTGTTTTGGGGCCTTTTTGTACCTAACTAATGTTAATTTGTTTCCCTTCCATAAGATCTCTACATTGGCCTATATACCTTAATCTACAAATGTTAGATGACATTGAGATTTCTTCATGATTGCCATGGCAATCACTTTAAACTAAGTTTACTTGTTTAATTATTTTTGTATGCTGGCCAAGAAAGTACCTAAAGCACGGATGGGCAACCTTTGGCACGCGGCCTGCCAGGGTAAGCACCCTGGTGGGCTGGGCCAGTTTGTTTACCTGTCACGTCCGCAGGTTCAGCTGATCACGGCTCCCCCTGGTCATGGTTCACTGTCCCAGGCCAATAGGTGCTGCAGGAAGTAGCGGGGGATGAGGGATGTGCTGGTTCCCACCACTCCCATTGGTCTGGAGTGGTGAACCGTGGCCAGAGGGAGTCACAATTGGCTGAACTTGCAGACGCGGCAGGTAAACAAGCAGTGCGGCCTGCCAAAGTGCTTACTCTGGCGGGCCCTGGGTTGAAGGTTGCTGATCCCTGACCTAAAGAAACGCATGATGCCAAGATAGCAGTAAAATCCAAGCACTAGAAGGCAATGGTACTGGAACAATTTTTATAGTGGGGGGTGCTGAAGGTGGAAATCATGTATTTGGGTTATTATGATTTCAAGCTTGGGGGTGTGGCGGCATTGCCAGCACCCTTGGTTCCTATGCTAGAAGATTATTTTATCTATCATGTCAAAAAAAAATCCAACTCCCAAATAAAGTAAATCAAAGAAGTCAAGGTATTTTCTATTATATCCCTACAGCTTACCTTAAATTCATGATACTTTTTCTAGCATTTAACTGTATCAAATGCACCCTTTTAATGAATGATCCTATTTTAAGATTTTCATGATAATGAGCCTACATGAATCATTCCATTATTTCACTCTTTGTCATAACTGCATAGTTGTATGATTTCCTCAGTTGAAATAGGTTTTGTATAAAGTATTCAGGACCAGATATAGATCATTAACACTTATTAATTATTTGTATTACTGCAGCACCTGAGAGCCCTGTTCATGGACTGATACTTAAACTGAGCACTTCCTATGTCCATATGTTTGGGTCTTCATTCTCTGTTATGTCTACAAAATGTCAAAATGACGAGCCTTCTAAGGAGAGTTATTGTCTAATAATATACTGAAAACGATCATACTGGGCTAAAGAGCACATCAGTTCCACTGAGATGCACTCCCTTTCCACCTCTCCAAGTGATTCCATGGCTCCAGACCATTGGTTCCTTCCACCCGACCTCTGACAGTACTCAGCATTGGCTGAGCTAATGAACAACCAAGTTTTTATTGGCCAAGGGCAGGAGGAAAGCATCCCCTGAAGCTGCCCATACATGCCACCCGTGCCTAAAAGTAGAGCATATCAGCCTTCACTTTTGGGAAGATCGCCCCTAACGTATAGTGCTAAGTCTCTTGTCTCAGGGATCAACAGACCTATTTTCAAAACCAGAACAGCCGTATCAGGGCAATTTTCTCCCACATTGTATCTTGTCATAGATTCTAGTGGTGGTGGTATCTTTTCTTTGGAGCTCCCTTCCTCCCCATACCAGGACTCCTTGATTCATCCACAGCCATGGACTGGCCATGGGAGGATGCTGGACTGTGGAGATCTCCAGCAGTTCTGGGTGGGTCCTGTTGCCTCTTCCATGGTGGGCTTTGTGACTAATTCATCTTCTCTCTTATTTCCACCCTTTTGGGGTGGGCAAAATATGGCCTGTAGGCCGGATCTCTCCCATCTAACATTTCTGTCCATCCTGCCAGGCTTTTTGGCTGCCCCCTCACAATCTCTGGGCTGCTAAAAGTCCCATGGTGCAACGGGGTGCTCAGGTAGGCTGCCTCCCTGCCGGGCCCCATACTGCTCCTGGTAGTGGCCAGCTGCTGCTGGCACATCTCTGCACCCTCTGGCGGGGGAAGAGGTGGCTCTGTGCACTGCCCCCGCCCCCAGCGCCATCCTCACAGTTCTTCTTGGCCAGAAACTGCATGGAGACCCACTGCCCCCATCCCCTCAGAAGGCATGCAGAGACGTGCCAGCAGCAGCTGGCCGCAGCTGCTTCCAGAAGTGGTGTGGGGCCATGGCATGAAGGCAACCTGCCTGAGCCTTGCTGTGCTGCTGGCTGGAAGCCACCGTGGTAAGTGTCTCCTGACCAGACCTGCACCTTGCATCCCCTCCCACACCTCAACCCCCTGCCCCAGGTCAGAACCTCCTCCTGCACCCAAACTTCCTCCCAGACCCTGCAGCCCATTCCCCTGCTCCAGCCTGAAGCCCTCATCTGCACCAAACTCCCTCCCAGAACCCACACCCATCCATCTTCTGCCCCCAAACACTCTGCACCAACCTAGAGCTCCCTCCTGCACCCAAGCTGCCTTCCAGACCCTGTACCCCCTCTATTAATATAGTAGAAATATGCAGCCCATGATGACTTACCAAAATTTGTGGTGTGCCCCCCTGCCCGTGAAAATTATTGCCCACTCCTCCCCTAGATAGATCCTCACAAAGATTTCTTCTCTTGAAATACCTCCTTTTCCCATGAAATGGATGATTTAGGCCTATTGTTTTGCTGAAAAAGTAGTACCAACAAGTAACAGCTGGGAGTTTACTCATAATGTTCTGAAACCTCTCAGACTTTCAGTCTCCCTCTCGTCTTGATCAAACATGGAAAACAGTTGTGCTCCCAAGCTTTTGTCTGAGATTTTTCCTCTCCTTATATATTTATGGCAACAAAATGAAGGAGCAGGAATGGTATTGAGAGGCAGGAGAGTCTGTGTGAATTGTGAATGATCATTTTCTACAGCCACTGTGTTTGTCAAAAACTGAGATTAAAATCTGCCAGTCAGAGGGCATATTACAGCTTTCAAGTTGCTTGGTTTGTATGTTAACATTTTGCGTATGCGTATTTCTGGCCTAGAATCCAAAGTATTCACTTTATCCAAGAAGGTGGGAAAGAAATGATAAAGTGGCACAATCTGAGCACTATCGCCATGGCAACCAGAGCATGGAAACTTACTTACATTTGGTGAAACAATATCATCTCTGGAGTCAATGGGCCAATTCCATCTCTGGTGTAACTCCAAGGGCATCAATGGGCTTGTGCCAGATAGAAATTGGATCAATGGAAATGTCAAATATATCTCGCTTCCCTTTATGAATGTTGGTCTGATTAATCCCTATGCTGATGTGGGAGGGAGACGTTGTGCTTCGTCTAGTCAGAGTCCGTTAGGGGCCAGTTTGGTCTCCAGTCCTGAGGCTGCCCTAATTTGCACTCTGCTGCAATGGCCCTTATAGGCCACTGCAGCAGCAGTGTTCCCTCTCATGCCTCTGACATGTCCCCTGTCCTGGAATGCCTCCTATGGGTCAATATACTGACTGTGGCCGGCGAGGCTGTATCACTGTAATACACTTCATTTGAGAGTACTTCTGAAAAACTGCTCAAAGCTACTGCAGATCATAGCAGGGCTACGTGGGGCTGTTGGTGCCGACGATCATTTTCACTGAATGCCCTTCAAGATTTTAATGTCATTATTTAAAGCCCTTAGTGACCTAAGACCACTCTCTCCAAGGGACTGCTTGTTTTGTGTTCCCAGCATCAGCTGTCATTGGCTGGATTAGAACTGGTAACCCAGCTTCTGACTCAGTGTTGAATACTGAGCTGTCTATCCAGTGGGGCACAGCAACTGCAGAGTGGAAGGATTTTGTTTATTTTCCTCTCTTTGAAGGGAAAAGGATGAAAGGTGCAGTACCAGAGGAAATGATACAGCCCAATTTTATCTTAAAAGCTGCCTATCCCCTATGTCACAGCCACAGTTGTGACCAGTGGGGGCACCGGTGCTGAAATCCCATCAGACTAGGAAAGTGGGGGTGACTGGCAGGGCATTCTCTGTTAGGGGTTTGAGGATTTGTGGGACTCACTTCATCTCCAGATCAGTAACTGCCCTAGTTTGGTAGCCTTCAGTGTGCTGCAAAGCATGCCTGTTCTTCCTTGGAGTTACATGAAGCTGGGGTTGTAGCACTGTGGGCTTTTGGATATTATGTGGGAGGTTAATTCAATTCCTGTTATACTTATGTTGTCTCTGGTTACTTGATTTGATACAGGGGAAATAATGTGTCTGTTTATTGTAATCTTAAAAGATTGCCAAGGGCACCCGGAGCATTGCAAGGGCACCATTGTACTGCACTTAATCAAAATCCAAATAAATAAATAAAATGCAGTGGGGTCAATGGAAGCCTAATTACACCAACTGAGGATCTGGCCCATTCTGTATCTTTTATATACAGTTCACACAGAATTACTATAGTAACATAAGACAACCTTCCTGATTCTGAGGACTGTAGTGACTGTGGTGGGATAAAATGTAATACATGCAAGATGACAAATTTTCAGGGACTCTGGGTCTGACGAGCCCAATGGCTGATACTTGTCCTTATAACAAAGTTGGCACCTTGAAACTTGAACACTTTGTTCTTAATTCCTGGCATTATGATGTTATACTGGAAGGTGTTAATGGATGCCATCAATTGTGTTTGAAGCTATAGATAGTCTCAGAACTGGCTAAAGCTGATGCGTGTACTAAGCACCCTTCTTTCAGGCTAGATGGAAGGAGAAATTAATGTCCTTTTATACAGTGATAGCTGAAAGCAATAGGAAGCTAATGCCCATGGCACTAGGCACATGTTGAAGTCTGAGCAGGGCTAAATTATGTGGTCTGAGGGGGTTCCCTGAGACTAACTGGTGACACAGGGGCTAAGGGATTGTTTGGCAAGTAGTTTGTGTATTAGTAAAGAGAGAGACAGCAGATGGTAAGAGGAGCAGGCATGAGCATGGCCCTGACAGACAGAGCAGAGACTGAGCTTCTTGGGTACAGAACTCACTGGGGAGGCTGACGTGGGGATTTCTGAACAAGGAAACTGCCTGCTCTTGTTTAGTTCTACTGTGGTCATGAAAACAGGACTTTGTGTACATTCTTTGTAAATAAAGAGTATTGCACCAAAGAATATACCCAAGTTGTATCATCAATTTCTCCTCCTAATGAAAACAATCCTACACGGCCCTGAATATTGTCTGTCTAATATTGTTGGCCAAAGGGGCAACAATAACAAAAGCAAAAGTTGGACTCTGCATTTTTATATAAAATTAATTCCTTTTTAAATAAACAGAGGCCTTTTCAGGGATGAAGTGAACAGTAAGCTCATCAGAGAGTTGGCAATGGTTATGCCAGGGGAAGAGTTCAGCAATAAGGTTCAACAAGAGTGATCTAGCTAAAGAGTGTAAATCATCCCCAAATGTTAATCGTTATCGTTTTCATAAGAGGTAATTTTCAGATTTTTAACATTTTCTTTGATCCTTAGCACTTACGTAGCACTTCATGGTAGGAAAGCACGGTACAAACATTACCTAAGTAATGGTAATTAACTATTTTAGTGACAGTATAGAGCAAATCGATCCCAAGTGTATGATGCCATAACTCCATGGAGTTCATTGTGGTTGTGCTCACATACATTATGGCTGCATTCAGTAAGGAGAGGTTAAGGGCTAGATTGTGATATCTGCTATATGCTCAAGCAAGGAAGTAAGAATCCCCCTTACCCATCCTACTTTGGGTCCAATCACTTAGGAAAAAGCAGGGCTACTTGCCTGTTTTTCTCCCCAGAGTGGGTGGGTGGGGAATGGATGAAGTCTTAGTTCTACACTCCACTGCTTGCTGCCTAGACTAACTGAGCTAGAGGACGCTGGGGATAATAAATTACTGCTGGCATAGGTAGCAGTAAACTGCTGCCACTGCCATCCAGGATCAAGGAGGAAGCAGGGAAGGAATTGGCCTGTCTCTGACTCACAGTGCCTCCCAAGTTACATCTGGATTAGTGCAGTTTAGGCATCACCACCTAGTCAAGGGTCCAACATAAGAATCAGCCCTAAATGATTTACATTTGGTCACAAAGCAAATTAGCATAAGAGCATACTGGGGTCAGACCAATGGTCCATCTAGCCCTGTATCCTGTCTTCCAACAGTGGCCAGTGCCAGATGCTTCAGAGGGAGGAACAAAACAGGACAATTTATCGAGTGATCCATCCCCTGTCATCAGTCCCCAGCTTTGTCACCTAAAAAGAATGCACATCATCCTCTGCAGTGAAGATCAATGCAAAGAATTAATTTATTTTCTCTGCAACTGACTTAACTTCTTTGAGTGCTCCTTTAGCACCTCAATTGTCGAGTGGCTCCACTGATTGTTTGGCAGACTTCTTTCATTAGATGTACTTCAAAAATACTTTTTTTTGCTGTTAGTTTTTGTATCTTTTGCTAGTTGCTCTTCAAATTCTTTTTTGGCCTGCCTAATTATACTTTTACACTTGACTTGCCAGAATTTATTCTCCTTTCTATTTTCCTCAGTAGGATTCAACTTTCAATTTTTAACTGTTGCCTTTTTGACTCTAAGCACCTCTTTTACTCTGTTTAGCCATAGTGGCAGTGCTTTGGTCCTCTAACTGTTTTGGTTTTTTATTTAGGGTTTACATATAGTTTGAACTTCTGTTATGGTTTTTTTAAGTTTCCATGCAGCTTGCAGGCATTTCACTCTTGTGACTGTTCTTTTTAATATCTGTTTAACTAGCCTCCTCATTTTTGTGTAATTCTCCTTTTTAAAGTTAAATGTTACTGTGGTGGGTTTCTTTGAAAATTTCCCTCCCTAAAAGGATGTTGAATTTAATTACATTATGGTTGCTATTATTGAGTGGTTCAACTATATTAACCTCTTGGATTAGATCTTGTGTGCCACTTAGGACTAAATCAAGAATTGCCTCTCCCCTTGTGGGTTCCAGGACTAGCTGCTCCAAGAAGCAGTCATAGATAGTGGTTTGAGCATTGGCCTGCTAAACCCAGGGTTGTAAATTCAGTCCTTGAAGGGGCCATTTAGGGATCTGTCTGGGGATTGATCCTGCTTTGAGCAGGGGTTTAGACTAGATGACCTCCTGAGGTCCCTGATATTCTGTGGTGTTTAGGAATTTTATCACTGCATCCCATCATGAGGCAACATGTTCCCAGTCAATATGGGGATAGTTGAAATCCCCCATTATTATTGGGTTTTCTGTATTTGTAGCCTTTCTAATTTCCCTGAGCATTTCACAATCACTGTCACCAACCTGGTTAGGCGGTCAGTAGTATATTCCTATGATACACTCTTATTATTCAAGCTTGGAATTTCTATCCCTAGAGATTCTATGGTACTGTGTGATTCAAGAATTGAGCAGTGGAGTTGAGATTAGAATTTAGAACTAGCCACCTGGGGAGAGAAGAAAGGCATAGTATAAATGCCTCAGTTGGTATGATGATCATTCTTTAATAATGGAAGGGTAAATATCATTGTAGTGGTAACTTTCTTGATCTAATTTACTCAACCATCATGTTTAATAAATGGGGTTCATAGTAAGAGCACAAGTTTGCTGTGTGGCATTGTGGCAGAGACCCTGTATTCACAGGGTTTTTTCTGCTCTATCTTGCCTTGAATTTTCTGATATACAGCTCATTTAACAAAGCTGTCCTTAGCTAAAGATGCTGGAAGTTTTATCTGTGCATGCTGGCTCATTCACAAATTCTATATTGAAATATATAGGTAGGAGGATAATCTGATCACTATAGAATATTACACCAATCATATTTTGGATGGAAATCAAATAAGACAATATACACACAGCAAAAGTACTGTGGAAAAATACACTGTAGAAAAATATACCATAGGCTGTTTGTTCTGTTTCTAAGGTGACAATAAACTATATTGCACTTCTATAAGGAACATGA
This sequence comes from Chelonoidis abingdonii, assembly GCF_003597395.2. Lineage (NCBI taxonomy): Eukaryota > Metazoa > Chordata > Testudines > Testudinidae > Chelonoidis > Chelonoidis abingdonii. Next base: position 76,140,260 of record NC_133770.1, read on the forward strand.
ATCAGAATCACCCCTGAATGTTTCCCATGGGGTTATATAGGGCAATACATAGTGTAGGAGGAGCCTCAGACTTGCCCTACCACAGTGCTAGTAGGCACTTTAGATATTGTTCTAAGGTGAATACAGAGTTGCACATGCCAGTAACTAATAAAAGTATAGGAGGAAATAATAGCCTCATATACATTTTGTATATTTGTCAGGCCATTTTGTTACAGGTACCTGTCACCAAGAAATGCCCAGGGAAAACGAACATACTGATTTCTAAGCTGCAGCTGGATTTCTTGCGTTCAGATGTTTTTTTCTAGGACCTGTATAGACCAAGGTGACTGGTAAAATGATAAACAGCCTGTACCTCTAGGTCCTTGAGTGTCATCCAGCCCAGGTTATTCATGACCAAAAGTGGCTTCCATGTGATGGCTCTTTGGTGGCCTGTGTGAAAGATCCCTGATAATGTCACAGCTAACCTGGTGGCTGAACTTTGTGACTTTGTCCTCACCCACAACTATTTCACATTTGGAGACAACATATACCTTCAAGTCAGCAGCACTGCTATGGGTACCCACATGGCTCCACAGTATGCCAACATTTTTATGGCTGACTTAGAACAATGCTTCCTTAGCTCTTGTCCCCTTACTCCCCTACTCTACTTATGCTACATTGATGACATCTTCATCATGTGGACCCACGGAAAAGAAGCCTTTGAGGAATTCCATCATGATTTCAACAATTTCCATCCCACCATCGACCTGAGCCTGGACCAGTCACACAAGTGGTCTACTTCCTGAACACTACTGTGCTCATAAATGATGGTCACATAAACACCACCCTATACCAAAAACCTACTGACTGCTATACTTACCTACATGCCTCCAGCTTCCATCCAGGACACACCACTCGATCCATTGTCTACAGCCAAGCTCTAAGATACAACCGCATTTGCTCTAATCTCTCAGACAGAGACAAACACCTACAAGATTTCTATCAAGTATTTTTAAAACTACAATACCCACCTGCTGAAGTGAAAAAAAACAAACAGATTGACAGAGCCAGAAGAGTACCTGGAAGTCACCTACTGCAGGACAGGCCCAACAAACAAAATAACAGAACGCCACTAGCCATCACCTTCACCCCTCAACTAAAACCTCTCCAGCACATAATCAAAGATTTACAATCTGTCCTGAAAGATGATCCCTCACTCTCACAGATCTTGGGAGACAGATCAGTCCTTGCTTACAGACAGCCCTCTAACCTGAAGCCAATACTCACCAGCAACTACACACCACACAACAAAACACTAACCCAGGAACCTATCCTTGCAACAAAGCCCGATGCCAACTCTGTCCAGATATCTATTCAAGTGACACCATCACTGGACCTAATCACATCAGCCATGCCATCAGGGGCTCGTTCACCTGCACATCTACCAATGTGATATATGCCATCATGTGCCAGCAGTGCCCCTCTGCCATGTACATTGGCCAAACCAAACAGTCTCTACACAAGAATAAATGGACACAAATCTGACATCAGGAATCATAACACTCAAAAACCAGTAGGAGAACACTTCAGCCTCTCTGGCCACTCAGTAATAGACCTGAAGGTGGCAATTTTGCAACAGAAAGACTTCAAAAACAGACTCCAACGAGAAACCGCTGAGCTTGAATTGATTTGCAAATTAGATACCATTAACTCTCTCTTGAATAGAGACTGGGAATGGCTGAGTTATTACACTACTTGAATCATTTCCTTATGATAACTATCCTTAACCTCTTGTAAACTGTCTGTAATTGACCATCTCAATGATCACTACAAACGTTTTTCCCCTGCTGATAATAGGTCATATTAATTAATTAGCCTCTTAGAGCTAGTATGGCATCTTCTCTGTATGCATATATATACTCTTATTATATGTTCCATTCTATGCATCCGATGAAGTGGGTTGTAGCCCATGAAAGTTTATGCTCAAATAAATTTGTTAGTCTCTAAGGTGCCACAAGTACTCCTGATCTTTTCATGGATACAGACTAACACGGCTGTTACTATAAAACCTGTGTGAAATGAGATGGTGATCTCAGTTCAGCCTCTACTGGACATATGTCCTCCACACAAAAGCCACCATCACAGCTGGCACCAATCTGAAACTGTGATGAATCCGTTAAGCAGGAAACTGCTATTCCCATCATCCTCTACCCTACTGATCTATGACTCATCAGGGAGGGGGAAGAAACTCTAGGGAAAGACTCAGCACTTGGGGACGTTCCAATAGCGTAGAAAGGCAGGAGCAGCTGGGCAGCTGAATGCAGCAGGAGAGCTGTGCGCAGAGCAGGCTGCAGCAGGAGCCAGGGAACTGCATGTGGAGCAGGAGGTGACTTTCGGTGTTGCGACTGATGCATTTCCGTGTGGGACTGGTGGGGAAGTAGCAGAGACTGGGAGCCAATGCAGAGGGGTCCCAATGAGAGACACCACTGATTGATCCTGGCCTAGAAACCTGCAAGTTGCTATCTCTAGTAGAGGCTGGACTGGATAGGCACCAACCCTGAGGCCTTTACTCAGTAGTGGTCTGCCCACCCCAAAAGTCCAGATAGGAACTGTTATTGTTTAACATTCAATTGCAGTGCTTAACTTACTGTACCTAGGGTATTTGTAACCTTCCCCTTTCTGCCAATCCTAGTAAAATGGCCTTCATTTACCATATGTCTGCGTCATAGTGGCTACAGGAGCTAGTATCTGAAGTGCTTGTAGAACTTGTCTCTGAGCTGTGATACATCTGGTGCGATACCTTAGAAGTTTGGGTCACCTCAGCACTAGCACCTGTAATAATTACGTAACTCTGCTGATGGCCTCTACAAGAAGACAGAAGTTGAATGGACATAGGGACCTAAGTCTAGATATTTAAATGTACTGAGACACTGAAAGATGCGGAGAGGCACCTACTGTGATTTTCAAAAGTGCCTAGATGCCTAACTGTCATTAAATTCAAATGGGAGTTCAAATGGGGGAGTCGATCTACATCTTTAGGTGCCTAAATATCTTTAAAAATCTGGTCCCTACACTCTTAACCCAAGGTTTGGAGCCTCCACATCAGTGCCTAGATGTGTAGGTTGGATGGTGTGGAGAAGTGTGCCGCGCCGTTGCTGGTACTATACCTGTCACGGACAGAGGTCTCTGTGGTATCCAGTGCTGTCATTGTGACACTCTTCATGAGCACTGAAATATTTGTCCTTTGACACCAAAAAAAAGTGAACAAAATTGAGATTCTCCTTTGATTCTATATTGTATTTCTCTGTGTATCACTGCAAGTTCCAGCGGTAAAGTGAGACATTTCAATGGAAACAAGTGAATCCACTGGAGGGTAAAATCTTTCTTCCCAACTGCAGAAATATGGAGACCTTTTTCAAAACAGCCCTAAGAGGGGAGACCTGGACACCACTCACCTCTTCAGGAACCACTGTTGCTGCTTATAACGTAGTAAGTGTATTTTTTGTTTTTTAATTGAAAGCTCATTATTTGTTGATACACAATGAATGAGCAGAAGCTGGAGATTCAACATGCTGCACCTCGCTGTAAGCTACCTCTGTATTGTCTCAGTGCTGAGGCTACTGGATGCTAGGCTGGTCCCCAGTGCAAGACACTGTAATGATCCTGTTGGCTTATTACTGAGCACTGTGTTGCCTCCCAGTTCAAGATCCAGTCAGTCAAGAGCTCTGTAGTCCCCAGAGTACAGGAAAGGGAAGTACAATTTAGCTTAGAGGGAACCAGGCCGAGCAGAGTCAGAGACTGCATATGTCTAGGATCAGCAGGCTGGAGACAGCAGCTTGGGAGCCAGCTGCAGAGGGGAAGCTGGGCCATGAGCTATCTAGGCCCTTCGAAGCAGGAGAGCTGGGCCAAGACATACCTGGGTAGGGGTCTACCAGTAGCTGCAGCAGGAAGATACAGGAAAGTGGCCTGCTGGTCAGAGGATGGTATGGAGGGATTACAAGGATCTCTTAGCTTTATACATTTGTGGTGGACTTCCCTGGGGGGCTGAGTTAGGAACTGTTGGGTTTGATCTTTTGTTGTAACTGGTAAAGTCGATGGGTGAAATCCTGGCTCACTGAAGTCAGTGAGCTTTGCTCTTCATTCACTGGGATGGATATTTCACCCATTGTGCCAAAGGTGTTTGCATTGTTTTGCTTCTGGCAATCATTGCATCGGAATTCTCTGTTACTGAAAATGTGGGAGTGTTTCTGAGCACCCACCACAGGCAAGAGCCTGTGGAGCTGAGGGCTCAGAGCACCTGCAGCACTCAGCTCTGAGCATGTGGTACACCCGGCACGCTGCCAGATATCAAAAGAGATCAGTGTACCGCAACACCCTGCAGTCAGCTTGCTTAGAATACATTAGCCTCAGGACTGCTCTCTTACAACCAGTAACTGGTAGTTCCTGTTGGCTGTTCCCACAGACAGAGGTTAGCTGGAGATTGCCATTTCCTGGCCACACACTCCTTTTACCAAGCCCTTCCCCAGAGTAGAGTGAGCTATGCCACCTGGGGATTTCCCACGCCAGATGAATCCAGGGTAGTGCAGTGCAGCCTTAAAGGGATCAGAAGCAGGCCCTTTGAATACAATCCTTTCCAGGGTAAAATATGGCATGAATTATACTGTGAAGAGGAAGATACATTGATCTAGTCTCCCTCTGTATGTCCGCGTAGCCACCACTATGCCAATGGGGAGGAGGGCGCTATACATGTGCAAGGAGGGCAAGGTGGGTCTTACAGTTTGGCCCTCACGCTACTGAAGGGGATGAGACCATACTCTACCTCTATTTCCTTTTCTAAGGATGATTGGAGTGGCCCATGAATTAGACATCTATGTAGAGTGAACAACCACTTGATTTGCTTATGCTTGGCTGGAGGGAGAACAAGCCCCTTTCAACAAAACAGCTTTTTTGAATCCATGCCTTATTTTCAAAAGGCTAGTCCTTTTAACTGCACTATTCAAAACACTCCCTTATACAGCCTGTCCTAGTAGGTGCATTTGAGCAGTGCAGTTACATCAAATCACATTGTAGCAATGCTGTTCATAGAATCAGAAGGGACCTCAGGAGGTCATCTAGTCCAACCCCCTGCTCAAAGCAGGACTGATCCCCAGATTTTTTACCCCTGTTGCCTAAATGGCCCCCTCAAGAACTGAGCTCATAACCCTGGGTTTAGCAGGCCAATGCTTAAACCACTGAGCTAATATTGTTGCAGCATGAGCCTTAAAGGATCTATTCTTTCCCCAGTGTGTGTGTATAAGTAGTGGGAGTTACGTATGCGCAGATTGATGCACATCCTAGCTGCCTCCCATTAAAGTAATGGCAAAATTCTGGTTGATGTGAGTGGGTAAAGGATGCAACCCCGATGGAAAATGCACCCAGCCCAACAGCCTAGAAGTCTGCATACACTGAAATACAGCATATTGTTTTCAAAGTGTTTAATTGCAGTTGGCATTACTCACCCTACTGCTGGAGGCACCTATCATGCTAGAAAAGGATGTCACTGGTGCTCCTTGCAGTGTGTAAACCTAAGGGGTTTGTAAACCAGTTTCCATCATGCTAAAACAAATAGGTTGATAATCAGAAGACAAACCCTGATTGCTATTAAAGATGGGGCCAAATGAATGAAAATTAGATTTCATCCAGCTAAATGTGAGGACCAGTCTTTGTAATGGCTGAGCACCTTCCAACATGTGCTGAGTGCCCTCACCTGCCCAGCTGGAGCTGATGGCACTCAGCAGCTCTTGGAACACAAGAGCTCTGTGACAGCAGCAACCCCCTAATAGCTAGTAGTTTTATAATAGCTGGCAACCATTAGGGGAAATTGGACACCTCACGGACACAGTAGCCTGACTTTTGAACTGTCTTCCCTTATCAGTCTTGAGGCAGTTGAAGCTGGTCCTAAGCGAGTTTTTGCTGAGCAGATTGCAGAAGTGCAGGGTTTGCTAACCACCAGTCAAATGCTAACACAACCAAAGTCTGTGTGTGAATGTGTATAAAAGATTCTTGGTTTTTGTATGGAGTAGAGTTTTTTGTACCAAGGTACAGAACTCTCCTTTCTTCTGCAGAATAAAGCAACCTTCCCTTATCCTTGTCTGGCTGTCATTGGCTCTCAACTAGGCTGACCCGACATTTTGGTAACAGCGCTCACAAGTTCAGTCCTTGGAGAGTTTGGGGGGATGTAAGGTCAGAAGCCATGTTATGGGCCAGTCCTGCAAGGTGCTGCAGGCCCTCAGCTCAGATTGACAGCACCTCACCTTATCAGGCCTCACATAAGGAAGTTTGCGCAGTTCTTGTCTACATGTGCTTGGCTCTAACTTGTACTATTAGCCCCCCCCCCCCACCTTCTGATCACTATACTAAATTCACCCACATCCATCAGTTGTTGTTTTTTTAAGGTACGTAGTCTAGTAAAAGCTTTGAAATGTCAAGTTCCTCAGTGTAGAAATCCCATGTCAAATTTAAAATAAATTTAGACATTACAAAAATATCTCCTTGTTATTCCTTTGACTGGATCATTGCATAAGCCGCAAGATGCAAAGCCGTGCATGAACTGCACTACATTAATTGATGGTAATTATGCATTTAGAGGAGGACTATTAGCTGTTTTCTCTGGCTGGGGATAATAAGAGACACATAGTTTCATGATTCCATACAAAAGACACTGTTGGGGGAGAAGTGCAATGATTGATGAACCTTTGGGGAAGCATACATAGTTTAGATTAAATAAATAATATGAACTGCTGCTTGTTATGGGTTAAGACACCATTGAGGTTTGAAGGGTGTGAACTCACCGGCAGTTAACATAACTGTAAGCATAAGCCCTCCTGCCCTGCACTTAAGACAACAGGAGTGGGTGAACTTGTCCAGGAACTTCTGACTGAGAATTGTTTTGGATGGAGGGGTGTATGTGGAGGGGCAGAAAAGAGATCACACAGAAACTGAGGCCATGTCTATACATACAGTGCTGCAGCGGCACAGATATAACAATATAGCTGGGCCACTGAAGTGCATCTGGCAAAGATGATCTATGCTGATGGGAGAGAGCTCTTCCATTGGCATGAAAAAAACAGCTTCGTGAGTGGCAGAAGGTTTTTCGGTGGGAGAAGCTCTCCTGCCGACATAGCGCTGTATACACAAGTGTTTATGTTGGTGTAACATGTGTCGTGTGTGTGTGTGGAGGGGGGGAATATTCAACCTCCTGAGCAACGTAAGTTTTGCTGACATAGGCTGTACCACTTGGGAAGATAGCCCAAGAGACAAGAACAGAGAGAGAAAGAGGCAAGAAAGCCAAGCAGAAGCCTACAAGCACAGTGTGACCTGTTATAACTGGGCCTACAAACTTACCCCATTTGTGAGCTCAACTGTAAGAAGTGAGTGTAAGTTCATGAAGTGTCATAGTACCCTATACCAATGAATGTTGATGGTACAACAGCAACAGGCTGAATTAGTCCAAACAAAAAGGGCTATTGATATAACTCAAGGATTGTGTTAAGATCATGCCTGGTAACCAAGAAAAGTGTGGAACCAAAAATCAGTGAACCAAAATTGATGTATGAGAAACTAGGCCTAACTTGTGGATAAAATAATGAGGGGATGGGCTGTTCCACTCATCACTCCTCTTTGTGTCCTTAAAGAAAGACTTGGAGAGACAAATAGACTGCTTGAGTGAGCTCTACCATCATGGCACTCCACCATCTCCCAGACTTCTTCATGCTAATCCTGAAAGATGTACTGACCAGATGGGGACCGATGGGGTACCAGATGATGTTGCCATGTCCACTGGCTTTGGATAAATCCTGAACACCACCTGCCATGTGAGACTTTTGTCTCTTTCAGTCCCCAGTGTGTCCTTTTCCTTCCCTACCTTATTTCTTCTTTCTTCTCGCTCCCGTTTGTCTAAGAGCTTGCCAAGATTGCATATTTTAGAACTTTGCAGTAAGCCTGTGACCACAGAGACAAATAAAATAATGCCCTCAACAGCTTGATGCTGTTAAAAGCATAGGTGGGGAGTGACTTTTTCATCTTGGGAGGCTTACGTGAGCATCGGAAATTCCCTAATATGGGGGAGGCCACCAGTACCTAGACTGTAGTTCCACATCCCTGCTCCACTCCATCCTTGCTCTGCCTCTTCCCACTCCTGCTCTTCCTCTTCCCCCATGGCGCCACCTCTTCCCACCCCTGCTCCGTCTCTTGCCCAGAGGCCCCACCACCTGCCGCTTACTCCTTTCTGCCTCTTATATGCGCCACCCATAGGTAAGAGTTTGCCAGGGAGGCCGATAAGACCATGTGCCATGATTGTGTTTTTTCCAGCAGTGAGGTTGCACGTGTGAGTCAACCTCAGAGACAGAAGGCTCATTTTCTACATCTGCTGTTCTTCTCTCCCCTTTTATGCGTGTTTGTATTGCTTTGTCATCTTAGGAAATGAAATCAGACATTAATAACAACAGCTCCAGCCCATTTCAACTCACCTCTTCTCTCCCCCACACCCCAAAAGGAAAGTTATTACCATCTTTGATACCATTGTAAAGACTGTAAGAGCAGCAAAGAGTCCTGTGGCGCCTTACAGACTAACAGACGTATTGGAGCATGAGCTTTCGTGGGTGAATACCCACTTCGCCCGATGCAAAGTCTGTTTCGAACTAGAGGATTTCTTTCTAATAACTGTCTCCAGCTAAAGAGAGAGGGAACAAGGGGTGGTATGAAAACCTTACTTAATGCTTTACATTTCAAATGCTTTAACTGTTTCCCTTCTTTTCTGTTTTTTTTAATAAAAGGTTTAAAGGTCTTTTAATGATGTGTTAACCATGATACTAACAGCCTCTGTATATCAAACCTTGTTTAACACTGTTTAATGTTGGACAGTGCCAGGGTCTTAACACTTTTCGTCCATGTGTTCCATCTAAATTAACAGACCCTGGAATAAGCTAGAGAGAGAGTTTTCGGGACTGGTGTTGGCTAAAGAGATGTGTGGGCTGTAAGCTAAGAAACTGCTCCTTTTGTTCTTGGCTCCTTCTGTATCTGGAGACATAAGACTTCTTACATTTCTTGTAAATAAACAAGATTGCATCAAAGAAAATACTAGACTCCATCATCAATTCCTACTTCCAGCTGAAACATCTTCAGGGCCCTGAACTTTGACTAGCTGGTTGGGTCAAAAAGGGGGCAACGGAGGTCAACAGAAGAGTTGGAAAATGCTATGAGTCACAGCCATGCTCGATTAGTGGTTGTAAAAGTGACATCTGCTCTGTGCTTTCCTCTTCAGAACACCACAGAGAATACAACTGATATTAACAAGTGTGTCAAGCAAAAATGTTTAACCCAGTTTCTCTGCCTTGCTCAAGAGCATAGGTCTGTCTGTTTATCAAGAACCTACAGAGAACTCAAAGTGACAAACGAAGGAATATTTTGTGGCAGCAGGTTTTTCAGTTGTTCCTGAGAAAATTGCTGTTTCAAACGGTGAGCAGTCAGTAGTTTTCCAGATGAGACCACTCTTGACAAATGTGTTGAGCACTGGGTGAAATATTACCAATGGCAAAGCCATTTTCTGACTGGCCAGCTGGTGACTGGGACTGATGATGTAACACCCATGCACTGACTCCCACCAGTACAGGGCTGGGACTTTAACCACTGAAAACACGCAAACAAATTCTCTTGTTCTGACCTTTGGATGCAAAATGAACTAGGGTACCTTTTCTGTGCTCTACAAAGAAGCACTAACCATGCACCAGTTAAATATCAGTTCACTACTTTCCCAAGTGGCACTGCAAATGACCCCTCCTTCTAATATTTGTCTTATTTTTTTAAGAATTTTTGGGTTTGACATGATGAAATGAAAGTGTCAGTTTGAGCTTGTTGAAAAATGGAGAACCTTTTCCCCAAGCACTTTCAAAAATATTTGCCTACTTCATCTGTTAATGTTTTTTACAGGCACTCCCTCCTTCTCCATTGTAATGGAATATTAAACTATTATAATGTTTACCCTCTAGGTGGCATGTGTAACATACCCTTAAATGCATTGCTTGCTCAAGGTATTAGCAGCTTGGAAAAGGTATGTCTACATTGCAATTATACACTCATGATTGACTGTGTCAACTGCCTTGGGCTCGTGGGCTCAGGCTTCAGGGCTGTTTAACTGAGCTATAGACATTCAGGCTTGAGCTGAAGACCACACTCTGGGACTCTTCCCACTCACAGGGTCTCAGAGCCTGGGCTCCAGCCTGAGCCAAATGTCTACACTGCAATTTTACAGCCCCATAGCCCGGGCCAGCTGTGGATGTTTAATTGTGGTGTAGACATACCCAAAATGCCTTAAAGAGAACATATCCTCATATATGTCTTTAGGGTGGAAGCTCTGTAACCAGTCCATATCTGGCACGTGACATGGTGTCAGATGTGAAGGCAGCCTAACTAATACCAGTGGAGAACAGAAGTGGATGGAAATTAGCAACAGCGTTTCAAGCAGAAGAGAACACTAAGGTTTGTGCTCATCAACATGCCAATTGACAATGTCCCCGGGGAATGTCAGTTTTGACAGACCTTCAGAATGGACCAACTAGGAAGTAGCATTTTGCAAGATTTCGCATTGCAGCCAAACTCCTCAAGGAAACTGGAGATATTCAGGTATGCTCTTTAATTTATGCTATTGGGAAGTAGGCAGAACATATCTATGTCTTTTACCTTTACTGAAGACAGCCACAAAGAGGACTATAAAAAGGGTTCTGGTTATGTTTGATGCATACTTTATACTTCAGAGAAATGTGGTTTATGAAAGGGCATGTTTTCACCAGAGAATTTAACAACCAGGGTGCTCTGTGGAATTTACTTGCATTGACTGGAAAAAGTGATATGTTGGGAGGGCCTGTAAAACATGGAAATATGGGAAATATATTGGTTATTAGCCTGACAGACAATGGTCTTTCATAGCAGCTATAATTAAAAACAGATTTAACCTTACCCACAGCCATTCAAATAGAAAAGCAATTTGAACTTGTGAAACACAAAATAAACTTGCCATACCAGAAACTAGTTTAGCAGCTGTAAACAGACACAGCATGTATCCTAAACGTCATTATCATAAACCCCCTGAGGCAAGGAGTGATAACTGCCAGGCTAAACTAAAAAGATGAAATGTACAAGAAGTGGAAAAATGTGTAACCCCAAAAGTGTATGTCTAGCCAAAGGAATAAAATTTAATGAATACACTAACTATGGACATTTTGCATCTGTTTGCAGTACTAGGGCAGCCAGGGAGCTGACTCATGTTACAGACAATCAAGAGCCATTGTTTCTGGGATCTATCACGTGCGCTGAGACAGACCGTGCCTGGAGAGTGAAACTTGTCCCTGCCAGCAGGTATATGGGATCTTGGGGAGCAATTACCACACAGGTGGGGTGCAAAATAAACTTTATTAAGAAAATGCAAAAAACAGGGAAAATTCAATAGTGAGCGATATGGTTGTTCAGATAGACATTGGGAGGGTTTCTTAGGCAAATATGAGTCGGTCTTCCAATATGGGTGAATTACAGTAGTTACAATACATTGGTACCAATTACACTGAGTATAAATGTCAACAGGGTAGTAAACAATTCTATGTCAAAGTAATCAGTTCAACAGGTATAGTCAACTAAAGTATGGGTAAAATGTTACATAGTGTAAATGTTAAAGTGAGGTGTTTAAAGAGAAAAAAAAGATGTAATCAATGGGTTTATCAGACTCGTAAATATTAGTTTTGAGGCAGTAGGCCGGGTGACACTGAGGAGGCATAAAAAAGAGAAAGAAAGGCAGGGTCGAGAATAGTTGGGAATGAAAGAGGCAGTGAGCAGGAGTAGCAGGAGATTCAACTTGGGAACAGACAGCTGAGGTTTAAACAGCGAGACTGAGGTATGATACTGAACTCGGGGGGCGAGAGAAGACTTACCACAACCTTACAGCACACAGCATATCTTATCTATGACTTAACTTACCATATACACAATTACAAGTACGTAACACAATGCAACAATTTTTAACCCTAGACAAGAACATAACATTCTCTAAACCTACTTAACCACAGCTATGCAATGAATTACAACTTACTAGACTAAGACCTGATCTAAGGTGCACTTGCCATGGTGGGCTGCAAGCTGGCATCCAGAAGACGCTGAGCAGCACACAGCTATTTTTAGCAGCAATGCTGCGGAGTTTAAGTAGTTTTAAGCACACCAAGGTTAGTAGCTTAGTTTAGTGCTAGGAACACAAGCGCTAAATAATTTAAAATAAAAGGTTAGGAAGTTTCACAGAGTTCTTCCAGCCAAGGACAGCAGTAAAAGCAGCAAGATCATAGACTTTCTCAATTAATCAGGAGATCTCTCAGGCAGCAATTCGTTCTTCGTGTGGGGGGGGGTTCAAAAAACGGGGGTACGCTCAAAAATAAAACGAGAGCAGAGAAAGGACCCCCCGGAACCCCTAGCTGATCAGACCAGGCAGCAATGCAGGAACCTTTCTGATCTTAGTTTTAAAAATGTCTGTTTTTAAAGACAAACTCAGGCAGTTTCCTGCCAGGACTTTTGATTCTCTCCCTCTGTCACAGGGGAAGAGAGGGGGCAGGGACAAACTGTAGGTGAGCACAGAGACATGTCTGGGCAAAGTCCTGTGCAGCAGGTGACTCAAAAGCACGAGGCCTATGACTCATGCCCAAGATCTTAAAAAGACAATAGGTCTTGCAGCTCTGGACATTGCCTACCCTACACCAAGCCCGGGTTTAACAAGGTGATAACAGGACTAACCCTTTGAACAGGGCAGTGGTCCCACTTAGCACAAGTGGCCATCCCTTTGAGAAGGGCAATGGCTCTTGGTGAACAACTTTAAGGGGCTCTCCCTTTGAGAAGGGCAGTGGCCCTGCTAAACAACTTAACAGCCAGGGAAGGGGCGGCCACAGGAGGAGAACAAAATGGAGTATGGGGACAGCTGTAAGAAAACAATGGAATAGAGGGGATAGCTGTAACAGACAAAACTGACTATTCATGGAAAGACTATTGACTGTAAAGTTGACTCGGGAGCAGACATGAGTCATATCAGCAGAGCCGTCTTGTCCATAGGACAGACCAGGGGCAACCACTTCGGGACACAGGGTCCAGGGCAGCGTGGGAGGCTATCGGGAGGCCTGGCACCGGCAGGAACAAGCAACCCAGCCTGCCCTACTCCACTCCGCCAGCTCCCAGCGGAAGGGGAGGGGGCGGAAGCCAGAAAGAGGTGGGACCATGGTGGGGGATTGAGGGAGGGGGTGGAATGAGGATGGGAGCAGAGCAGAGGTGGGAAGAGATGGGAAGGGGTGGAGTGGGGGTGGGACATCGGCCGGACAGGGGCGTTGTCCCAGGCCCCGTACCACCCTAAGGACAGCCCTGCATGGTGGTACTTACAGTTACCTTCATCCCCTCCCAGAGCTGAAATTACCTGACACAGCCTTGACTAGCCCTAGAGGTGTTCTGAACTGCGTGGGTTAGTTCACCATAGAAACAACTTACAAAGACAAAAGCTTTGCATTCAGAGTTTGTGATCAAAGATCAACAACTTTCTCCATGGCAATGTAGCAACCTAGTGAGAGGTGGAAGAACTCAACAGAGTATATGGTGATGATGGACTTTTGGAAGGAGATCCAGTACAAATAACTTTGAGATAATGCTGAACTATATAGTGCAGTGGTTCCCAAAGTGGGGTCTGAGGATGCCATCTTGTTCCCAAAATGGCATGCTGTGAACGATGTGACCTCTCATGCACTTCCTGTGCTAGTGTGACCTTGCATACACTGTGTTTGTGAAGTCACATTGGAAGGGGTAGTCCCACACTGGCGGGGACATTCCAGTTAGTACGAGAAATTAAAGGAATCGGTGACACTTGGTAAATTGCCAAATGGGTCCTGTGGGGGAAAAGTTTGGAAACCACTCATATAGTGTACATACACTTCACAGGATTCCTATCACATTCCTTCATAAAGTGGAAACTGAGTTAAAGAGAATGAAACAGATTGGCATAATCGAAAAAAATCCCTGAGCTAACAGTAGGGTGCGCCCCAATGGTAGCAGTTATAAAGAAATATGGAAAATATTAATCTGTGTGAACCTTAAAACTTAATGAAGCAGTTGAAAGAAAAATATATCCTCCCAACACAGGATGACTTCCTCCCCAAAGTGGAAGGAGTTACAGTATTCTTCAAGCTGGATGCCTCAAGCAGAATCTGGCAAATTTATTTAGCCAAAGAGAGTGCTGAACTGACTACATTTATCAGACCTTTCAGGAGATTTTGCTTTTGAAGTTACCTCTTAGGATTACCAGTGCACCTGAAATTTTTTCCAAAGAAAGATGGCAGAATTATTAATGAACACAAATGGAGTGTAGTTTGCATGGACAATATTTTGACATACGGGTCTTTGATGGAAGAACAAATAAAATGCTCATCGAAGCTCTAAGCCTAGTCAGTTAGTGCGGACTGAAGCTAAACAAGGAAAAATGTGTCTTCTGTCTACCCCAAATCAAGTTTTTTGGGACAGACAATAAACTAAGGTTGAATCCATCCTTGCCCTGAGAAAGTAAAAGCTATTTGAGAATTGAATGCGCCAACAAATGTACGAGAACTGAGATGTGTACTGGAGATAGTAAATTACCTTGGTTGATACCTACAAGGCCTTTCCATGATAAAACCAGTGAATGAACTATTAAAGTCCAACACATTGTGGCTATGGGGGCTAAATCAAGAAATTGCCTTCAAAAAGGTAAAAGAAATTATCTCAGCTGCTCCAGTTCTCAAGTACTATGATGTGAACAAACTCACAATATTCAGTACAGAGGCAGGCAGCCATGGCTAGGTGGTGAATTGTTGCAACAACATGGCTCTGAGTAGAAGCCAATTGTGTTTTTCTCTTGCATGCTCCCAGAAGCAGAAAGATGACATGCAGAGATTGAAAAGAAGTGCCAGGCAAATGTATGGGCATGTGAGAACTTCTACAGAGATTTATGTGGAATGGATTATTTTACACTGATCATAAACCACTTTTCATCTTCATCTATGGAAAGGACCTGGATTGAGCACCTCTGAGATGCCAAGGTCTATTGATAAGGTTATTGCAATTTAACCCAATTGTCAAATACATTCCTGGGAAAAATCTAGTAGTAGCAAACACTCTGTCACAGAACCCAGTGATGCACTCAGCTCAAGGGGGACATAAAGGTACATGGATTCTGTGAAAGACAAGAGACTGAAAAGAAACTTCACCAGCCACAACAAGTAACCTTGACAGTCATGCAACTTAAAGGAGTTCTAAATTATCTTAGGGCTGGCTGGCTCAAGTATGCGAAGGATACCAATGAGTGACAAGAGACTACTCTGTGGTATGTGGACAATTAAGCAAGACAAATGGACTCATAATTAAAGGCAATTGCATTGTACTTCCAAATGAAATGAGAGGAGAAATCCTAAATCTCATCCATGAAGGACATATCAAAGACTAACTAAATGCTGTGAATGTGCCAACCAGTCAGTGTGGTGACCAGGCATTAGCAAGGATGTAAAGTAACTGCATGTGAATATTTCAGAAGTGACAGAACAACACAATGCAAAAAGCCTTTCATAACACCTCTACCAGACGGGCCTGGGAAGAGACAGCTGCGGATTTATGTGAATTCAGGGAACATCATCACCTGGTCACAGTGGACTATCTTTCCAGATATATAGAAATAATATACTTCACGTCACAATGTTATTGAGCAATTGATGAGCATTTTTTGCTTATTTTCATATTCCAGAACAACTAGTGATGGACAATGGACCACACAGTTCACCACAGCGAAATTTTAGTCATTCCAAAGGAAATATGACTTTGATCACATTACTAGCAGCCTGTGTTACCAATAAATAAATGCAGAGGCTGAGAGCAGTACAGACAGGCAAGAAAATCCTACAGCATGAAAATACATTCCTTGCTCTTCCGAGCTACTGATCAGCACCAATAATAGCTGTTGGATATAGTCAAGCACAACTCCTAATGGGAAGACAACTCAGAACTACTGTTTCTTCTTTTCCAGTTTCCAGCGTGGCCAAATATGAAGAGAGTAGCCAAATCAAATAAAAAGGCAAAAAGTTTATGAACAATTCTATGACAGATGTGACTCAGTTACAGAACTACTGGCTCTAAAATCTAGTGACCGTATCTGTGTCAAACTTGATGGAGAAAAAAGGAGGGAAAACTCCAGCTGTCATAAAGAAAAAATTCATTGTCTGGATCAGATGTGTTCACGACTAACAATGGAGAGTTCAACAAAAAAAGTAGACTTCTACAGTTTGTTCTCGGACAACAGAGCAAGCTCTACAGATGACAGATGCAAAAGTTGACACAAAGATTCCACATGGACTACTGCCGTCATGGCAACTAATAAACAGCCAAATGTAACATTGTTACATGTTTGCGTAATTAAAAAAAAGTAACATTCAGATTCATTTAACAGACTGAACTGTACTGAACTTTAAAGGTAGCATGATAGTATAAATTTTACATTCCTATCACTTACAAAATTTAAAGGGAGAGATGTAATGGAATGTTAAACTATATCCTAATGTTTACCCAGTAGATGGTGTCCTGTGTAACATACCTTATCTGAGATGGTAATAACTAGAGCCAGCAGTGCATTAAAGTGTCTTAAAGAGAACACATCTTCATGTATCTCTGTGGGCTGGAAGCTCTGTGACCAGTCCACATCTGGGACATGATATCCACTGTCATCAACACCAACTTTTCTTCCTGAGTCTCCTTTTCTATGCTCTTCACCTGCTTCAATGATTCCAACTTCTTTTGACCTCCCTTGTCCCCAATTTCACCTCCTTACTCCTCTCCAGTTTTTGTCTTGAATCTCTTCCAACCTGGATTCTGCCTTCTCCTCTCACTTGCATTGCTCTCACCAAGGTCTTTGCTTTGTCAGCTCTCAAACTGGAATTGCAGTTTGGATTGATGTGGAGGAAGCGGAAGGAGCTGAATGGTTGTGGACTGGGAAGGTGGAGAAAGGGGACTTTGTGCGTTTAGCTTTTAAAAGATAACAACTAAAGTAACTTAATACAATCCCCATGGGTCACAACCCTGATCCCTTTGTTTATACATTGTATCCCCTTCCTGCACTCCTCCTGTGTCTTTATCTTTTTAGATCTTTTATATGCTCTGCAGGGCAGGGACTGTGTCTTCATCTTGTTCAGAAGGTGCCTTACACATTTCGGATCCTGCTACTGTACAGATAATGAATAATAATTCATGAGTTTCAGGAGCCTGCAAGATTTGCTATATATAAGTCAACAAGACTGGACTGGCTTGCACTGGTGTGCTTTGGAGTCCAGAATGTTTCTGTAGGTGGCATATTGGTTTTGCATGTTAATGTGAAGATCTGTGAATATGCATTGCACAAATACTAGAACAAACTCTGTGAAGCAAGTAAACCTTACAGTATGGATACTAGATGTTCACATACTTGGTTGTGTCTGTAGTCCAAACACATTGTATACCCCAAGGGCTCCTTGCATCTCTCTAGTCTCCCCTACCAGTTTCCTATGTGCCACCCTCCCATACCCAACTATTTTAGGGATTCACTGCAACTCCTCTACTACCTCCTTCATACCAGATGCTCCATGTCCTCTGTAGCAGGGCCCACCTTTCTCTTCACCCATGCCAGGTCTCCCTTCCCCCTTTCCCACCATATCAGGGGTTCTGTGTGCCCCATCCCTGCATACCAGTGTCTCTCATTCTCTGCACTCATGCCAGGTGCTTTCTATGCACCCCTTCCCCCCATGGCCTCTACTTCCTACCATGACAGAAGCTCTGTATACCCCCCCATTGCCTCCCTCCACTCATATCAGGTGCTCTGTGTGCGCTCCCTTTTCCTCCTTCCCCCTATGCCCTCCATTTCCCACCATGACAGGGGTTCTGTGCTCCCATACCTATAATCCAGGATCCCCCCTTCTCCCTCCCCCACAATGTCAGGGGCTCCCATTCCCTGCATTTCCCTCTTCCTCCAACTTATCTCCTCTTTCTGTCTGGGAGATAGATCATTCAGGCTGTCAACCTGTTCAACTCTATTGAGAAGACAAGCACAGATGAGATGGGAATATTGTTATGCTAGAAGATGTTAATGGATGACATCAACCAGTTCTTTGATCTACGGGCAATTGCAGAGGTGGTTGAAGCTGTGACTGTGCTGAACTGATGGCAGAGGGTCCTGTGTCTCCAATGTTCCCCCTTCCGGTTTTTCGATTACCCACCAGATCTGCCCATTGATACCTAGAACCTTCCCTGAAATTTTGGAATTGAATGAATACAGTGTACAAAAATTATTGCATTACCAACAGAAAGGGAAATGCCATAAAGTTGAGCATGGGATCTTGCAAGCTCAGCCAAAAATCCCCACCACTTGACTTCTTTTGTTTTAATGGTATCAATTTTCCCATTACAATTTGCTGTGACTCCAACCTTCTGCTTTTACCAGGCCATCTTTTCTTTACCTCCAACTACATGAAGACACTAAAACTGGACAAATAAACTAGGTCATTTTGTCTCTCACCTTTTAAAGTTGCACCTGGCCTTGGGATAAAGTGCTTCCACCTTTAACTCATGGGTTCTGTCTGGAACAGTCAATGTGTTACATTCTTGCCCTGTCATACCTTAAAATTGGATTTTCATTTAAATAATCTAGTTTGAGGATGAATTGCACGACCCGCTAGAAAGCACACTCTAAGGAACACTCCGGTATCAGCAGGGAAAATGATGAGCTGACCTGTTGGTTCTTTTCCATCTCTTATTTCTAGAATTCCATGAGAATTCATATAAATAACACATGAGAAGAAAACAAGAACATAACATGTGAACTACATGGGATATTTCTGTTTCAGCTTAATTTAATACAATAGGCTAAATCCTGAAGACCTTAGTCCCATTTTACTCAGTGCTTACCAGCAAAAACTCCTACTGGCTTCAGGTGGTTACATATTTTCTTATTTCTCCTGATGTGAAGGTTACATGTGCCTCTTCATATCGTGATTCTCCAGCAGGCTCAGGTGCTTCAGTGTTTGGCCTGCCACAAAAGCTACCTTGCTGCCCTTTGCTGCATCTTATGCTTGAATTTAGTGCACTTTCTCAGATCATGTCTAGCACGATACCATTCTTAAGTTAAACACAAGAGGCGGCAGAGGGAAGTTATGCCAATTCTGTTCTACCTCCTTCCACATCATAGAATCATGGATATGTAGAAGGGGAGGGGACCTTGATAGCTCAGCTAGTCCAGTCCCCAGCACTGAGGCAGAATTGAGTATTTAGCCTCCAATGATGGAGATTCCACAACCTTCCTACCCAATTTGTTCCAGTGCTGAAATACCCTGACAGTTAGGAAGATTTTCCTAATGTCCAACCTTAATCTCCATGGCAGCAATTTAAACCCATTGCTTCTTGTCTAGTCCTCCATGTTCTCCTTATCCAGTTTATCACATTCTCACCCCCTGTTCTTACTCTTCTGTGGAGTTGCCCTCTTCACCTAACCTAAGTGTGGATCAAAGTTTTGTTGGGATATCTTAGGGCTTTCAGCCACAGATCAGTGGGTCTGTGGTTAACCTGTCAATGCTTACAGGAGTTTCAAAGGGTCTTCAAGTCCTGGCCCCATGTTGGAAATTTCCCTGTTGCCTCTGAACTTGGTGACATTCCATCTGAACATATATACTCAAGGCATAATTTGGCCAGCTATCATATGTCTACATAAAAACTGGCCTGTGATCTATTGCTATGTCTGATCCTGCAGTCCTTTCACGTACAAAACTCCCATTTTTATTTGCTGGAAGAACTGCATGACCAGACCAAAAATTAATTACTATACAAAATGCAGACACTTTACACAGAGGTTTTACAAAAGCAAGACAGCAGCAGCAGACTAAGTTACTGAGCTCATCTTGAGTTATACAGTCACAGGGCTCAATTCAACAGGAACATACAACCATACATTTTTTAAACATAAATCACAGCAAAGGAAATAGGAGAGGCACAGCACTGATACACACACAATTTCAGACCAGAAGAAATTGCTGTTGTTATACCTTTGATTAAAAATAATTTAAGGGTTATATTTGTTTTTCTCACTGCACAGGGACACCACATGCCCTGGCTGTTAAAACTGTACCCAGGTGACTATTTCATATATACAGAAATGGTGCACTAATGTTTTAATAAAAACATTTACAGTACACAATGAATATTTACATGGGATGTTGCATGCACTCAGGCAATGCCTGCAACACAGTGTACTCCAAAGTGATTTTATTTGAAAGGTAACATATTTTACGGCTGGATTTCTTTTGGACTCCTGTCCAAGCTGATCTACCATGGAAACAACCAAAAATAAAAATAAATCTATTCCAACCAATAAATCAAATCAGCAGCTGGAAAGAGGAAAGAGGATACTGGGGTTTCTTGAAAAGTCTTGCAGTATAGGTTTTTAAAGCACTATTACATTCAAGTAACAATGGTTGCTGGTGGAAAACATGGCTCAAGGCACCAGTTTCATTTCTCTAGATACCAATAGGAGAAAAATGTAATCATTCACATATTTGTATTCAGCCTGTCATGAAAAGGGGTGTGCTACAAATATATTTTAAATACCAAGACAAATCAGATGTATTCTGACAAACAGTCCTGCAAAGAGAACAGGAGTACTTGTGGCATCTTAGAGACTAATAAATTTATTTCAGTATAAGCTTTCGTGGACTACAGCTCACTTCTTCAGATGCATAGTCCTGAAGGTAGGTAATATATCCCCAGTTTGTTATATGTTACACAGTGCTGGACTAGTAACTCATAGCATGTGCTTAGCTATTACTTTTAAATGTGAATACCTAGAACCTGTATGGTAGGTACTGTATTTGCAGGCAGGTACAGATGTTTTTGTTTTGTTTTGTTTTAAAGTATGTAAATATAAATCCCCCTGTCTCTGTCTTAGGACCAAATCATGTAGTCCTCGCTCACATGAAACTATCAAACGCTATCATAACTTTATTCTGAAGGCCAAGGGCCAGATTTACTATTTAGGTGTCTAAAAATACAGATAGGTGTCTAGTGGGATGAGTTAGGTGCCTAACTCCATTGAAAATCTTGAAGTCCCATTGAGACTGAACTGGAGCTAGGCATCTATCCTGCTTAGGCACACTTGAAAATCCAACTTGGTGCTATCTGAACCTTTTGGAGCCTAAATACCTCTGTAAATCTGGCCCTAAATTTCAGGATTTACCATAAAAGTTAAAAGAATTCTGCCTGAATAAGGAGTTTAGGATTTCACACTTAAATGGGCCAGAGAATAAATCAGTACAGCTCCATTGATTTAAGTGTAGTTTTTAGATACTCCCCTCTAAAAAATAATATCTAAGCATATTCTGTAAGCCAAGAGATATAGGGTGTAAAATACAAAGGACTGTGGATATATTACCTACCTTTACAGGGCTATGGGTAAGAATATATCTAATTTGTCTTAACTTCAAGTCAATGGACCTATGATTAGGGCCCTACCAAATTCATGGTCCACTTTGATCAATTTCACAATCATAGGATTTCAGCTATTTAAATCTGAAATTTCACAGTGTTGTAATTGTAGGGGTCTGTCATAAACAGATAGCTAAGGGTTGTCTCTTTCACCTGGAAAGGGGTAACAAACAACACCTGACCAGAGAACCAATCAGAAAACAAGATACTTTCAAATCTGAAGGGAGGGAAGTTTGGGTGTGGGTCCTTTGTTCTGTGTCTGTGTGCTCTCTAGGCTCTGAGGGTGATCACACTATCTCCAGGCTCTCTAATCTTCTGTTTCCAATTTGTAAGTACTGGCAGGAAGACAATATAGGCTTTTATATTGTTTTCTGTATTTGCACGTGTGTAGTTTGCTGGAAATGTTTAAATTGTATTTTTTTTCTGAATAAGGCTGTTTATTCAATTTTTTATAAGCAAATAACCCTGTAATATTTCATCTTGATTACAGAGACCATTTTTATGTCTTTTCTTTCTTTTTTTTTATTAAAAGCTTCTTTTTAAGACCTTTTGGATTTTTTCCTAGTTAAGGCTCAAGGGGATTGAGCCTGTACTGCCTCTGGGGAAGAGGGAAGGGGGAGGAAAAAAACCTGCTCGGTGTGTTTCATGGAGTTTGAAGCACCCTGATCTCCTAGGGGAACCCAGGGAGGGGAAGCCTAGGAGTGGCACTAGTGAGGGAAAGAGTTTACTTTCCCTGTGTTAAGATCCAGGGGATCTGGGTCTTGAGGGTCCCCAGGGAAGGTTTTGGGGAGACCAGAGTGTACCAGGCACTGGAATTCCTTGGTTGGTGGCAGGCTAGCAGATCTAAGCTGGTAATTAAGCTTAGAGGTTTCATGTAGGTACCCAAATTTTGGACGCTAAGGTTCAGATTTGGGAAATATACCTTATGACAGGGTCCTGACCCAAAAAGGAGTTGTGGGGGGATTGTGGTTCTACTATGCTTATTTCTGCACTGCTAGTGGTGGTGGTGGCACTACTTTCAGAGCTGGATGGCCAGAGAGTAGCAGCTGCTGGCCAGGAGCCCAGCTCTGAAGGCAGACCCACTGCTAGCAGCAGCGCAGAAGTAGGAATGGCATGAAATAGTATGGTATTGCCACCCTTACTTCTATGCTGCTGTCTGCAGAGCTGGGCCTTCAGTCAGCAGCCACCATTCTCCAGCCACTCAGCTCTGAAGGCAGCAGTGTGGAAGTAAGGGTGGCATGGTATGGTATTGCTATCCTTACTTCTGCGCTGCAGCTGGTGGGGCGCTGCTTTTAGAGCTGGGTGCCCGGCCAACTGTCACTGCCCTCTGGCTGCCCGGATCTGAAGGCAGTGCAGAAGTAAGGTGGTGATACCGCAACCCCCTAAAATAACCTTGCAACCCCCCTGCAATCTCTTTTTGGGTCAGGACCCCCAGTCTGAGGAATACTGGTCTCCGCTTGTGAAATCTGTATGGCAGAGGGTAAAAGCACACAAAAGACCAGATTTCACGGGGGAGACAAGATTTCACAGTCTGTGATGCGTTTTTCATCGCCCTGAATTTGGTAGAGCCCTACCTATGATGTTTTAAATGAGCTGAGTATCTGGCCCCAAAAATTCTTAAACCTGGTCTCACTGCTTAGGTCTGAACCATTACACTTAAAAGAAAATACTCTAATTCCAATATTTTGTTTTCTGGGGCTCATATGATTCTAAGTTTAATGTAGAAATCCTTGTAGTAACACCCAGTTCCCAGGAATGTGACCTGAAAGGATTTTTCCCCCTTAGTCAGAGAAGGACTTAGAAGTAAACCCAGCTAAGCTGTGGTACTAATGTGGTCTAACTTGTCTAAAAGGGAAAAAGAAAAGAGTCTCCCCACGGTCTCTTCTGCGTGCCTGTTGCAGAAGCAACAAACTCAAACCAAAACTTGATTACCAAGCTAAGTGAAGGGCAAGGAATGCAGTCCTGATTAAAAATAAAAAAGAAACCCCTGGTCTGAAAAGCCCTTATACTATATTTGGGGAGGGAGGGGTGAAAAAAAAAGTTTCTCTCTCATTTAATGTAATAAGTTTTTATTACTGATTTCCATGAAAGCAAGATCAGGCTCAAAATGTCTATTGCATCATAAGTAGCATAAATGGTACCAGGCAAGTGTGTGACGATGGAGACATCTTAATGTAACAGTCCTACATGCCCTGCCTCCTTTCTGTCCAGGACACGTATCCACTTGTATACTGGATGCCTTTACAAACTGCCAATAAAAATCAGCAGTCCATCAGCAAGGATGGAAAATGTGAGCACTTCTAGTGATTCAGATGATGATAATAACAATTATACAAAGTGACTTCTAAAAATGTTAAAGAAAAGCCAAGAAGAAAGTGCAGAAAGATGGTGTAAGTGTAACCCACACACCTTCTGGCTGTGGTGTTCTGTCCCATCTAGTGGCACTGAGACCACTTAGAGAGAGAGAGAGACTAATGAGTCTGTTCTACAGCCTTAGCTAACAGCCAGTTGGCTTTTAGCCAGAGTGAAAGTAACTTAAAAGACTTACTGGTATGCCAGTATCCTGAGCAGGGGGTCCTGGGCTCAACTGGGAGAGGCATGGCCTCAACTGGAAGAGGCAGGCCCTTTAAATAAAGATTTAAAGGCCCAGGGCCTTCAGCTGTGGCTGGGAGCCCAGGGTCCTTTAAATCATCCCCAGAGCTAACAGTTGCAGAGGCGGCTGAGAGCCCTAGGGCTCAGGGGTGATTTAAAAGGCCCAGGGTTCCCCACAGCAGCTGGAGCCCCGGGCCCTTTAAATCATCACCAGAGCCCTGCCGCCGCTAAGCCAGGGATCCCAGCTGCCTCTGCCTCCCCGGTTCTTTAAATAGCTGCAGGAGCCCCACTGCTTTGCCAGGGCTCTGGGGGCTATTTAAAGGGCACAGGGCTCCCCTGCTTCTACTGCTCCGGTCCTTTAAATAGTCGCCGGAGCCCTGGGGTATCGGCGGGGCTCCAGTGGCTCTTTAAAGAACCGGGGAGGCAGAGGCAGCTGGAGCCCCCTGCTACCTCAGAGGTCTGGGGGCTAT
The DNA here is from genome assembly GCF_003597395.2 of Chelonoidis abingdonii. Classification (NCBI taxonomy): domain Eukaryota; kingdom Metazoa; phylum Chordata; order Testudines; family Testudinidae; genus Chelonoidis; species Chelonoidis abingdonii. Next base: position 76,164,865 of record NC_133770.1, read on the forward strand.
TTAAAGGGCCTGGGGCTCCCACTGCTTCTACCATTCTGGCCCTTTAAATAGCCGCCGGAGCCCTGGAGTAATGGTGGCAGGGCTCTGGCAGCTATTTAAAAGGCCAAGGTGGTAGAAGCAGAGGGAGCCCTGGACTTTTTAAATAGCCCCCAGAGCCCTGCTGCTGCTACCCCAGGGCTCCGGTAGTGGGGCTTTCATGGCAATTTAAAAGGCCTGGGGCTCCAGTCCCTGCTGGGAGACCCAGGCCCTTTAAATTGCCCCCTGGGGAATCTGGGTCGCTCTTGCCGGTACGCCCGGTTTACTTTCACCTCTGGGTAAGGGGGTGGGGCTGCAAGCTTGAGTGGCTGTGCAGAATCCTTACACAGCAGTATGGTAAGGAGGGCAGCCAGGGCTGAGAGGAGAGTTTGGATAAGGGGTAGGGAGCGGTTGGAGGGGGGAAGCAGTCAGGGGACCAGGAACAGGGGGCTTGGGTAGGCGTGGGAGTCCTGGGGGGGTCTGTCGGGGTGGTGGTGGATGGGGTTGAGGCAGTCGGGACAGGGAGTGGGGCTAGTTGGGTGGGGTTCTGGGGGGCAGTTAGGGTGGGAGGTCTTGGGAGGGGGTAGTTGATGGGTTGCAGGTTCTGAGGGGGGCAGTCGGGGGCAGGATGTGGGTTGGAGTTGGATAGATGAGTGGTGGGAGGGAGACACGGGGCTTGTACTCACCACACAGTTCCCTACCAGGTCTTCGGGGGTATTTCAGCGGTGGTCCTTCACTCGCTCTGGGTGAAGGACCTGCCACCAAAAACCCAGAGCGAGTGAAGACCCCCCTGCCGTCGAACCACCGAGGACCCGGTAGGGAACCAGTTCTTAGGATTTTGGGAGCTCATCACTAGTGTCTCTAATACAAGAGATTGCCCAGTGTGCACCAGCAGGGAGGCTCCCCTGGCACGAACAGCTGAAATCACTGAGATCTGTGTTAAGTGGTGAGACTTGAAGACAACCTGGCAGATCAGTGATTGGCTGGCAGGGCGGTTGGCAAGGGGTGCCCAGCGGAGAGGACCAGAGTGGAGCCCGGCAGAGAGCTGCAGCGATCGGCCAGCAGGACGGCTGGCAGAGAGGCATGGTGGTTGGCTGGCAGAGCAACTGGTGAAGAGGAGTGGAGCACTGATTAGCCATCAGAGCAGCTGGCAGAGAGAAACGGCGAGCGAGTGCCTGGGCTGTGGAGCGAGTAAGATTCCGTCTTATCCCCCTCCACCCAGGGTGAAAGGTGAACTCTGCAGATGCACCTCTGAACTCTGGGTCTGCCCTGACCAAGGACAACAACTGTAAGTGGGGTGCAGAGAAGGGACAGGCACAGTAAAGGGACTTTTGGCTACTGGACTTAAGAACCTGAGGGAAAAGGATGCACCCAACTTACTTGGAGGTAGGTCTTTTGCTTATGGTTTATGTTTATGAACCCTGTTTGTGATGTCTTCCAAATGTAATGCCTGGTTACTTCCCTCCTTTTTATTAAACATTTCTTTGCTACACTCAGACTCTGTGTGTTTGTGAGAGGGGCAGTATTGCCTCTTAGGGGCACCAAGGAGGTGGTGTGTAATTGTCCCAGGTCACTGGGTGGGGTCTCCAGCTGGTTTTGTGTTGTATTGTTGAAAAGATACTTAACCTGGCCCTTGTTGCTGCCAACTCTAACTGGCAGAAGGGTTACAATGGCAACAGACAAGAATAGGTGATCCTACCTCTGATAGAAAGGAATTGGTAGTTCCAACACCACACAAATAATATGTACTCCTTAATTTGCTTTTAATCAAACCATGATGAAAAGCCCATTTAACAATTCATTAACCCAATCAATTATCAATATTATTCCAGCAAAGGATATTGCTCTTTGTTTTGGTGTACATATTCTAAACACCACATAATCATCTGATGGCATTTAATAGGTCCACTTATAGCTGACATTTCTTTTTCCAGATGCAAATCTGTATATTTAGTTTCACAAACAAACATAACTGACAATTAATCAAGAACATCCAAACATCCATATCCACAGTCTGGTTCCTTTGATGAATGAGTCTTTCAGACGTGGCAATGAGATACAATTACTCTGGAAAAACAGCACGCTAATCAAAGAAGCCAAGACATTGCTAACCTAATTGCACTGGAAATTCTGAACTTGTGAAAGACATAGAAATACCGGTTTCTGTTGAAAGAATTCCTTTTAATATCTAATCTGCCATGACAGGAAAATTTTCTAGTGCTTTTCAGCTCCTGTTCATGGGGCATTCCTCTTACAGCATTGGTACTCCAGCAGGGACCATTGAAATAGAGCCAGATCACGCCCTCCTGTGTAAAAACATTCAGCAGGATAGGTCAAAAACTCAGCAACTTTCCATTCACAGGGCCAAATTCAGAAGTGATATATAAGCCAGACACAATTGCCTTCAGTTAGGTCTAAACTAAACTGGTATAATTTATGAGATGACGTGCTTGAAGAAAGTATAAGAATCTGTAAGCTGGAGACTCTTCACACCATGCTGGGCAATGGATTCTCACCATTGTGCTGTCAATATACTTAATCTTAACTAGAAAAAAACTTTCAAAACATAGCTATGATTAAATGAATATAGCTACTGCTCAACTATGTGACTAATGATGTAATAAGGCAGTAGTTTTAAGTCCTACTGTTGGGAGAAACCTTCTTTCCTTTGGCATTTTCCATTTGGACTCCCACGAGAAGTCATATGCAATATCTAAATAAAAGTTTTGCTTTTTTCAGCCAATATTTATTAATATCTCACTTTTTCTCATTTGCTAAAAGATCAGGACTTACCACAGGTACCACAATAGAGACAATCATCCTTTTCCATGGTGACATTAAAAACATTTACTCTGATCATTCTCTGAATTCGTAGAGCTTTTCACAGGAGCGTTAATTTAAAGTGCTGTTTCCAGAATTCTTCAGGAGAGTTTAGAGGCTTAAATTAATGATGTTTAGATTAATTAAAGAGAATGGTCTGTGAATTTTCCCAACTGAGTTAAGATCCAGGATTATTTTTTTTTAAATGTTTCCAGCAACAGCAAACTTGAAAAATATTCAGACTTAAACCTAAACTGCTGCAGAACAGGTTATATTAAGCCTGCAATTAAAAATAACAGAGGCAGCTGTTGGTTTTTCTGCCAATTGCGTAGCTCTCAGCTCATGTAAATCACCAATACTCAGCTGAAGTCACTGGAGCTATGGTGATTTATAGTAGTTTAGGTTCTGACCCAGCATGTTTAGCAGTTAGAGGAGAAAATGTGAACATTAGGACACCTTGGTTCTGTTCTCAGCACTGTCATCAACTCACTGTGTGTCTGTATCGGTCTTAGCACTAAAGAATGGAGTAAATGCAGCAGTGCTGATCTACTGACAGTTTGTAAGCGATTTGAGGCAGGGACTGTCTTTTTGTTCTGTGGTTGTACAGCAAGTAGGATAGGAGTCCCTGGTCCAGGATAGGGGCTCCTAGGTGCTACAGTGATACAAGTAATAACAGTTTTGCTGCCCTAAGAGATGTGAGAGACCATTTGGAGACACGGGGCCAAGCCAGCTCCCACTGATGTCAGTTGGATGGGTTATTGCAGGCTGTTTCTATAATCAATATTTCATCTACTTTGAAGTATTTTCCTGAAGCTGGCCTGGAAACGTTTGTCTCAGAACTGTTCAGGAGAACAATGCAAACCTAATTTCTGGCTCTGATTGGACAGAATGTCCTATGGGGGAAATGGACAAAGACTCAAAAAGCCAGATTATCCACTGAGGTGTAGTCACCGTGTGTCGTACTGCCAGCTTGATCTGGCCCTAAAGCTAATGTAACTCGCTCACGGAGGATCACCCTAGTCAGTGTAAGGGCAGTCCTCTGTTAACATATATGTTAATGCCATTGGTGTGGAGAGGTTGGTGTCCTGTGGCTAGTTAATTGTCCCAGAGGATCACTGTGCTTTATTCTGAAAATGCCATTCTCTGATTCCTTTGGGATAACCATGTTGGACAGATTGACTGTTAGGCACAAGGTGCTTTTTCTACGCATAATTAGTGGATAGCAAATGTGACACTGATTTTTTTTAAAGAGGATCCAGAGCTGATCCTGGCAATTACAGGCTGTAAGCTTAACTTCAGTCCCAAGCAAACTGGTTGAAACTACAGTAAAGAACAGAATTATCAGACATGATACATTGGAGAGGAGTCTATGGCTTTTGTAAAGGTAAATCATGCTCACCAATCTACTAGAATTCTTTGAGGGAGTCAACAAACATGTAGACAAGGGTGATCTAGTACAGTAACTCTTCACTTAACATTGTAGTTATGTTCCTGAAAAATGCAACTTTAAGTGAAACAATGTTAAACGCATCCAATTTTCCCATAAGATTTAATGTAAATGTGGGGGGTTATGTTCCAAGGAAATTTGGGGGGGGGCAGACAAAAGGCATTATGTACTGTACTGTACTGTGGTCAGGAAGTGCCCCTGGCTTACCTCACATAGGCACAGCCTGCTGCAGGCAAGGATGCGAGGAAGCACCTTCACAGCAGCAACAGCAGCAGCTTCCCTGGAGAACAAGTGCTGACTTTGCTGGGGGATGCTCCAGGCCCCCTTCTTCCCATCACTGCTCCACTCCAGGCCCACTTCTTCCCACCCCCACTCCATTGCCTCTCCAGAGCACACTGCATCCCTGCTCCTCCCCACTTTGTCCCAGCACTGCCCTGCTGCCAAACAGCAGTTTGGCAACAAGGAACAGCTGTTTGGCAGCGCTTAGGACTCTCTGCAAGAGAGTGGGAGGAGGAGAAGAGGAACTTGTGCAATGCTCCTTTGTAAAGTCACTGCTCTTCCACAGAATCTTACGAACAGCGGAGAGAGCAGGCAGCCAAATGACGTTATGAGGGACATTGCATAACTTTAAACGAGCATGTTCCCTAACTGAGCAGTGACGTTAACTTTGAAACAATGTTAAGAGGGAGGACATAAGTAAGGAGTTACAGTACAGAAGCTCCCTGACTTACGCAAGCATTCTGTTCTGGAACACCTTGCGTAAGTCAAATTTTGGGTAAGTCAGGAACGTATCTCCGACAATTATGCAAAAAAAAATTTTTTAAAAAAAAGCTTACAGAACTTTTTCCGTAAGTCCGGATTTCCAGAAGTTGGGTTTGCATAACCCGGGGAGCGTCTATATATGTAGCGTATTTGCACTTTCAGAAAGTCTTTTACAAGGTCTCTCACCCAAGGCTTTTAAGCAAAGTAAGGAACCATGGGATGCAAAAAAGATCCTCTCATGGATCAGCAATTGGTTAAAAGATAGGAAACAAAGGGTAGGAATAAATGGTCAGTTTTCACAGTGGATAGAAGTAAATAGCAGAGTCCCCCAAGGACCAGTGGTGTTCAACATATTCATAAATGATCTAGAAAAAGGGGTAAACAGTGAGGTGGCAAAGTTTGCAGATGATATAAAATCACTCAAGATAGTTAAGATCAAAGCAGACTGCAAAGAGCTACAAAGGGATCGCACAAAATTTGTGACTGAGCAACAAAATGGCATCTGAAATTCAATGTTGATAAACGTAAATAAATGCACAGTGAAAACCATAATTTCAACTTTACATACAAAATGATGGGGTTTAATTTAGTTGTTACCACTTAAAGAAATCTTGGAGTCATTATGAGTAGTTCTCTGAAAACATCTGCTCAATGTGCAGCGGCATTCAAAAAAGCTAGCAGAATGTTAGGAGTTATTAGGAAAGAGTTAGATAATAAGACACTATCTAAATCCATGGTACATCCACACCTTGAATACTGCATGCAATTATGGTCACCTAATCTCAAAAAAGATATAGTTGACTTGGAAAAAGTACAGAGAAAGGCAACAAAAATGATTAGGGCTGTGGAACAGTTTTCATGTGAGGAAAGATTAAAAAGATGGGAACTGTTCAGTTTGGAAAAGGAGACAACTGAGGGGGCATATGATAGAGGTCTTGGAGCAGGGTGGACACCTGCTCCCGCCCTGAAGGGCTTAAAACAGCCCTGGGGAAAGGTTGTGGCTGGGAGCTACTAAGCTGGGCTGATTGGGAAGTGGCTGCAGCTGGGTCACACCCCAATCAGGCCACAGCTGGCCTGTATAAAGAGGCTGGGAGCCAGATGCTCAGAGGTCTCTCTCTAGCTATAGAGGGAGATGGGCCTGGCTGCAGGGAGCTGGATACAGGGCTGGCTTTAGGTCCATTCAGCTGATTCCCAGGAATTGGACCCCGCGCCTAAGAGGGCCCCATGCCTTAGGTGTCTTTTTAATTTTTTTTACTTACCCAGGCTGTGGTCTGCTCTGGGGTCTTCCATGACCTCACTCCCCTGACCAAAGTGCTGGCAGGGTAGAAGCAGGGGAGCCCTGGGCCCTTTAAATAACCCCAGAGCCCTAGGATGGGGGGGGGCTTGGGGGCTATTTAAAGGGCCAGGGCTCCAGCTGCCTCTGCTGCACCCCCTGCCCTGCCCGTCCCAGCCCCGCCCCCCCTGCCTGTAGCCAGCTCTGCACCCCGTGCCCACAGCCACCCCTGCCCAAACCCCCTGCCCTGTCTCCAGCCAACCCCTGCCACACAGCCCTGCCCAAAGCCAGCCAGCCCCCCCCATACCTCTGCCCACACCCAGCCCCACACCCCCTGCCCTGTCTCCAGCCAACCCCTGCTGCACTCTCCTGCCTGAAGCAGTCAGTCCCACACTCCTCTGTCTCCAGCCCTGCCAACCCCTGCTGCACCCCTCTGTGGCCCTTCCTGAAGCCAGCCCGCCCCACACACCCCTGTCTCCAGCCAGCCCCGCAACCCTTGCCCTGCCTGCAGCCAGACTCTACCTCCAGTCAGCCTCTGCCCTGCCTCCAGCCAGCCCCATGTCCACTGCTGCCCTGCAGTTCCCAGGGCAGTAACCCTGCACACCTGATTCAATGAGGGGGGCAGGGAGCAGCTGGGACCCACACATACGCTCACCCCCAGGGAGTGGCGGGGACCCACACAAGTGAAACGGCGGTCATTAATAACCAAACAACATATATGATGCAATGTACATAATATATAATTGTATTATTTATATAGTTATGGAAAGTAAATAATACATGGAAGAAATGAAGGGCTTTTTTTTTTTTTTTTAAATTATCCCTGCCAGGGCCCTGCTGAAAATGTTCGAATTGGGCCCCGCACTTCCTAAAGCCAGCCCTGGCTGGACATAAGGTACCTGAGTGAAGCAGGGCTGGGAAAAGGCAGAGGAGCTGGGGAGCTCTAGCCTGGAAAGCCCCCGGCTGTGGCCTAGCATTGAGCTAAAAGGTACTAGGGGGTGCAGAGGGCAGTCCAGGAGTAGGCCAAGGCAGCAGGTCCAAACCCCACCTTGCCAGTGATGAGTAGGCTGATACTGCAGTCTGCCCCAGGGTGTGGGGCTAGACAATGACTGGCAGTAGCCATATACTGAGGCAAGGTGGGGATAGAGGGTGAATGTTCCCTGTGGAGGAGAGAGGGGGTTCCCAGGGGGCAGCACCCCATGTAAAAGGGCACGGGGTCCAGGGAGGGACATGGGGGCCAGAGGACAGGTGGATCACCAGCCTGCAGAGGGCGCTCCAGAGCTGAATTGAGCTAATTCCCAGAAGTCACCAGCAGGAGGTGCTGCAGGGGTGAGTCTGCCCATCTACAGGTCTATAAAATCATGAATGTTGTGGAGAAAGTGAATAAGGAAGTGTTATTTACCCCTTCACATAACACACAAACCAGTGGTCACCTGATTAAATTAATAGGCAGCAGGTTTAAAGCAAACATAATGAAATACTTCTGCACAAGATGCACAGGGGGAACTTGATGCCAGGGGATATTGTGAAGGTCAAAAATGTAAGTGGGCTCAAAAAAAGACTTAAATCAGTTCCTGGAGGATAGGTCTATCAATGGCTGTTAGCCAAGACAGTCAAGGATGTGACCCTGTGCTCTGGGTATCCCTAAAGCTCTGACTGCTAAAAGCTGGGAGTGGACAACAGGGGATGGATCACTCAATAAATTGCCCTGTTCCATTGACTCCCTCTGAAGTATGTGGCACCAGCCACTGTTGAAAGATAGGATGTTGGGCTAGAGGATCATTGGTCTGACCCAGTGTGGGCATTCTTATTTAAAGTGTCCTTGACCATGCTGGATCTCGACACAGCAGTACTTGATAAATTAGCAGCTGTCCATTCTATAGATTATCTCAAAGAAGGATTGTATGAGGGACAAATCGACCTTCCTCAGCTGCTGGAAAGCACCACACATGGTTTATTGCTCTCTGAAGGATGAGCAGTATGTGTGCTGGTGTAATGTTTTTTTATGTTGTTACTCCAATGTGTGGTCACTCAAGTTTGGGCCAGCTAAATGAGCCTGGTGAGTTAGCTGCTACCATCTCATGTCCTGTAAAGTTAACCCAACGGAGAATACCTACTAAGAGGGTAACCTATAATATGAATGGTCAATCCTGTGTGGTTACTAATAGAACAACCCATACATATGGGGACTGTGTATGTAACGTCATCGTTTCAAACTTTTGTTTTACATGACAAAAAGCCATAGTTTGATTGGACAAACAATAAGTACTCCCATTCCAGTGTTTAGAGAGACATCTGCGATTAACAGCAAGCCAGGTTCTCAAGATACTGCTGAAGCTTTTGGTCCAAAGTCTGATGTGCACATTCCCCTTCTAACATTATTGTTATTAATAAAGGCAATCAAGCTTTATTACTATTTAATTGCTACCAGCTAAGATCAGAGCACTAATCCGTTTTATGGTGGAAGGTAACAGATCATACGCAGAAACCACAGGTCACACAGTGCAATGTTGTATCAATCATAGCACACATCATAACACACATAATGAGTCTGCATAAGCAATACAGTAGGTATCACTGTGATAAGTGCCTTAGAATCACCAATAGATAGAATATTATTGTATTTATTTCTGTAGGACCTAGTAGTCTTAGTCAGGGACCAGGACCCCCATGTGCTATGTATTATACAAACACAGAACAAAAAGAATTCCCTAGTCAATCTCTTCCACCTGTTGCTGTCCCCTTAGTATCCAGAGGTAGTAGACTATTTCCTAGCCCCAATCCCATAAATCTTTAGGCCAAAATTTTCAAAGCTGGCTGTTTAAAATTAGCCTCCTAAAATCATCTGATTTTCAGAAGAACAGAGCACCCCCAAATTTCATTAAAGTTAATGCAAGCTGCAGACGCTCTGAACCTTTGAAAACTAGGCCACTCATGTTCAGATACCTAGATACATTGATTTAGGAGCCTATGCTTAGGCATCCAGACCTGAAACCTTTGGCCTATAAGATTTAGTCCCTAATATTTAGGCTCTTCATAAGTGAAATTATATTTGCAATTTACAGCACGGCAAGCAGAGGAATGGGTTATGTAGTTATGGCAGTAAAATTTCTGTCTTTCCCAAGCTAAATAGCAGTATCAAGACACCACTTCTTCCTTGCTTTCTCCAGCAAAAGGAGTTTGAAATGCAGGTATATAAATGGAAGCATTTCTATTCATTTCCAATGGCCTCTGCTTCTGACAAAGTGGAACGCTAGCATCTTTCATTCCTAAAGAATTAAACTGAAAATATGAGTGGCCTTGCTGCTATTAAAATTAGTCTTGTTCATTTATTTCAATGGCAGTAACTGCCATCCTTTTCTCTTTGATTTTCATATAATCAAATCAACTTGACAGAAAGAGAGAGAGAGAAACATTGGACCTGTAAGCGCATTATTGGATTGACAGAGACCCTATTAAAACTCATTTAATCAAGATTCCAGATGCTTTGAAACAATGAAACAAATTTCCTAAATGAAACAAATTACAAACACATACATACCCCACCCTGAGAAAAGTTGCTGGGCCACAGAAATATATATATGAAAAGGATTCTCCCCTGATTATTTTTGTTTTGTTTTCTACTTGTCTGTTACTATATAATACTTGTTTTTTTTTATTACATATGCTATAACCAGATAGAGAACGATGCAGAAACAAATTTGGAGTTTGAATGGACTGCTGAGTTTGGCTGCTGACAATCCCTCAGTGTTGAGCTGCAGTATTCTCAGGAATGAACTATAAATGGAAATACCTTGTAATATAAATTTCAATGGCCTAGCAATTTTCTGGAAAGCAGCTGGGATCTTGATTGAAATAGTTTTAATAGTCAGATTCTGTCAATCCTACAAGCCCAATTTTTTCCGCAGCTCACTCTCAAGTAGATTTGGTAATAAGAAAATCAAAGTGAAAGGGGTTTATTTATATAAAATGCAGCTGCTGCAAGATAGCCCAAGGCACAAATATTCCATCTAACTTCATTTCTGTGATTTTGCATCTCTAATTTAATAAGTGATATTTTAACATAGATGCCCAACTTTTTTCCCCCCACTAGTCATTATAATTCACTGGAACTATGACATCTTTTTGTTGGTACTTCTGAGAGCCTTAACAATATTGTCAGAAGTCTGAGAAAGGAGCGTGCAAAACAGAGCCAGTGCATTTCTTTCATGACATTTTAGCTCCAGCAGCAGCCAAATAGTATTTAAGAAAAAAAAAAAACAGAAGAACCTACAGCTCTTCCTCACTGATCTATAGAATACAAATTAATATGTAAAAACTCAGTGCAGCAGGGCTCCCTGGGAAGTTGTTATAATGAGAATGAAGCCCAGTGATCCCTGCTCCTGATGTTGGTGATACTTCTAACCTTCATTCTGTGCAGTCATTCTTTGGGAGGGAGGAGAAAGCCTGAGGGATCCTCTCCTGGGTAGGGGAGTTGGGCAAGAGGTCAGGAGAGACAAAGCAGCCACTGGGACTAAGTGGCACAGGCAGCAGGCTCCAATGGTAAGCCTGGATAAATGGCCATGTGACGAGGGAAGCCGGGGCTCAACCCTCCCTGTGGAGGAGGGGAGCCACACCGGCCTCGTCCTGTCCTCGCTGGGTCCTGTCCCTCGGGTCCGCGGTCCACTGTCCGGGCGTTCGGTCCCTGTGGAGCGGACTGGGACACAGCAAAGTCAGTAGGGCCCCCGCCTTGACTACAGGCGGGCACCACCCGAACGGTCCGCTACACTCTGGCCCCTTTGGGGCAGGCAGAGCAGCAGTATGTAATAGTGGCCCGACTTGGGGGGGCACAATAAAGTAAATGGGTCTGGACTGTGGGAGGCAGAGCAGAACAGACAATAGGGTCAGCTTGGGTTGGGGGGTCCAAGCAGTATACGCAGCCTTTGGCAGGAGAAGTACAGAGTCAAGGGCCAGCTGGGTTAGGGGGGCAAACCGTACAAGGCTGGCTTTAGGGCAGGTAAGGCAGACAAGAGTCATGAGGGCCCAGCCTTGGTTCGGGCGAGACAACAAACCGAGTACAAAGGTCCAGTTTGGGCAGGTAGAGCAGATCGAGTCATTGGGCCCAGCTTGGTTTGGGCGGGCACAAACGCGAAACGGCTCGCCTTTGGGGCGGGTAGAGCAGTACCAAGAGTAATGGGCCACTTGGGTTGGGCGGGGCACAAACGCAGTCAATTGGTCAGCCTTGGGAGAGGCAGCACCAAAGGAATGGGGCCAGCCTTGGTCGGGCGGCAGAGCAAACAAGTAAAATCAGTCTGGCCTTTGGGGCAGGCGAGAAGTAAATATTGAGGCTCGGCTTTGGGGCAGGCAGAGCAGAAATACGGTA
>NC_133770.1:76177721-76219973 GCF_003597395.2 Chelonoidis abingdonii
TGGGTCAAAGGTCCTCCAGGCCGTATTGGGGCTGGGCAGCTTTGTAGTTTTCCCGCATACTCAGGTCGTGGTTTGTGCGGAGTCGGTTCCAGCAAGGCCTGGTCCCTGTCTCGGAGCTCGGCAGCCTCCCAGCGACGAGGGTCGGCCGGCACGTCTGCTCTCGCTGGCTGCTGAGCTCCAACTGAAGGCCGGTGCCCGGCTTTTATACTTCCGGGTCGCCGCCTGACCCTTTGAGGGGCGGGGCTTCCGCCCGGAAGTTCCGCCCTGGGGGAAGATGGACGGGGCTCAACCCTCCCTGTGGAGGAGGGGAACCACACCGCTTCGCTACAGGCCAGATCTAGACTTCCAGGTAGGGAGCCCTGAGAAGTGTTCAGTTAAGGAAAAAAGCAGGGGAAACAGAGCAGATAAATGGTGTGAAAGGTCAAATTAGAGGGGGTGGGGTACCTTGGTTTGAATGTATAACTTTCATTTGGGTTTGTTAAGGGGAATCTAGGGGAGGGACCTGGGAGAGGGGTGAACCTAGAGAGATTGTGGGGGAGAAGGCCTGAGACAAAGCACAGTAGGAAGAAGCCCAGGGAGCCAGTACCAAGGAGTTAGATGGACCAGACTCTGGCTCCCAGTGATTGGGTCCCTTGTCTAGAACATGGTGTAGTGGGAGGGCTTGTTCCCCAATAGCTAACAGAGAAGGTGGCATGAAACCCTTCTGCTATAAGGGGATAAAGACAATAGAAAGCCCTTGGAGAAGTGTGAGAATGATGGTGCCTGGAATTGGTGCTAAAGACTTTTTGTGGGGACCTTTGGACTTTGTTACCCCAAAAGGGGTGGACAAAATCATGATCTGGTTGGGTCATGGGAAGAAGCAGACCACCAGAGGAACAGAGCAGCTGTCAGAAGGCAATGCCAGATGAAGAGAGAACTGCTATGCCACTCCCAGCCACAAGGAGGCATTCTATCCAATGAGTTCATTACACAAATTTGCAAGATTTTCAAGTATCAAAACAAATCAAGTTTGAAGTCTGTCAGTTCAGTAGTCTGAAGTTATGAGCAGGTGAAGGAAGCAAATGTATCCTGGATTATGAGTAAACCTTAACTCTGAATGAAAAAGTTTCAAGTTGCAAAATTCAAAATATTTTGTATTAAATTTTAAAACTATAGAATGTACTTTTTTCCAACTTGACATTTTTGTAGATATTACTGAGTCATAAAAAAATCAAGCTAAGTAGGAAGAAAATCCAGGATCTTGATATTGACTATCCCATCTGAGAAAGCATTTGCCAAATCTAGATGTCCTCTCTCTTTAAAATTGCTGAACTAATTTCTTTCAAATCTAGCCTGAAGTTTAAGCAATAAGATCTTTAAAAAGAAGAAGAAAAAGAAAGGATAACTGGTTATAATTTAAAAAATTATCAATGCTTATGAACAAATTTTCAGCAGATTAAAGGCCTGCTGCATCTGCAGAAATATATATACTACTATGTAATTATATTTTTTGCATGCAGTTACTGCAGTTTGCATTTACTGATGGATATCCTACATCTATGTCTGAATTCACTGCAATATGCCACTGATTATCAGTCTTTAGAAAACAGATATTAATGAACATCACCAACAGTCCTGCTGGCCTTCTCTTCTGAGGAATCTGTAAAATGACTAAGGGTTGTTCATTTATGTCTGTATCTGCTGTGTTTGTTGTTATTTCGAAATAAGTAGGACATGTCTTACAATCTTCACAATAAAAGCATGATATAAAAAGAAGGGAAGCTGCAAAGACAAGCCCTAAAGGAAGTAGCAGCTCTACAATGACATTTCCTGCTTTCACGTGTCCAGCTCTGATCAGCACTGGTGGCGATGCAGTTCAAATGCAAAAGTAGCTCCTGCATTGAACCTTACGGGAGATACTAGATCTGATCGCTGTATGGTGAGACAAATCTGTTTTTATCAGCTCGTTAAAGAAAGGAATGCCAAAGGCGTTTTTGAAAAATAAACTCCAGATACACAGCGGTGCGTGACAACCGTAACGGGAAAGTCAGAGACTCAAAGGATGCTCATGAGGGAGGGAGGGAGAGGGGTATATGAGGACACAGCTACCAGTTCTCCATCAGCAAGTCTCGAAAACTATTTGCATTCTTGCTGAGCGCCCAATGTCTGTAGCTTTATACACTAGTGTCTTGCGTGGGTTCACGAACAGCTCGTCAGTCTCTTCCACCCCCGCGCACTGTGAAAGAGAAGGTAAAATTAAATAATTCACTTGAGTAACTGTAAATGTCAACCCTCTGTGTACTGAATGCTGCGGACGAGAAGTACGCGAGGTGTTGACAACGGTCAGGGTACCGTTTGTGATTCAGGTCCATGATTGTGGTGCTATGGCGTTGCTCACATTGCACTCCGGGAAAAAAGGACGCCAAAGGGTTTGTCTGCTGCCTTCACAAAGGGAGGTCCGCGAGGGGTGGGCCTGTATCCCAGCACACCCGGCCCTATGTTTTCTTGGCCCCATTTCAGACTGTAGCTCTCACCCCGGAGTGATTGGCAGTGGGAACTATGGGATACTCTGAAGGAACAGCTACCCACGGTGCACCGCTCCTGAAATCGATGGTAGCTTTGGACCATGGACGCAAACAATCGATTTCGTGATCCCACTGTGGACGTGCTAAACCGATTTTATTAGATCTGTTTTGTAATATCGGTTTAAGCTAATTCGAAATAATTGTGCAGTGTAGATGTACCCACAGAGAAGAAAAGAGAGCATTGTTTCTCTGTTGCAAGCACTTGGGTCTACTGTTGAGGGAGGTTAGTTGCGACTAGACTACTTTCTTTCCATGCAAAATTTCTGAGTAAGCCTCCCCAACCTTTCACCAAAAAAATCTGGCTGATGCTGGCTAACAAGTATAGTTGCTAACAAACAACTAATCAAATACTTGTGCACTAGCTATGTTGCTATATGGCTGTAAGTGCCATTACAGATCTATTTGCAGTATAGGCTGTATACCAGTTGTTTTAGGATTGGTGAGAGGGAGATAAGGAATCCACCTTACTACTAACAAGGTTTTTCCTTCCATTGTTCTTCTATTATGTCTTCTGTATGAAAAGCAGAAGAGAGAAACAAACAGACTATTTCTGCAAATCTCTAGCTGCCCCTCCCCAGTTCTAGGCTCCTACTGGATACATTAAAAATTGCAACACAAACATAGAAAAAAGGGCTGCCCAGAAATATAGCCTACCATTTCCTTAACAGCCTTACCAACACAGAGGTGTGGGGAAAGAAGGCTTTACAGCATTTTCAGAAGGTTAGCAAATGTGTGCTCTGGCAAACCAAGCTGAGGATTGAGCACCACAGCCAAGGACCCCTCATAGAGCTCCCTGCGAGCAGCCCCCTCTTGTTGATAATGAGAGGGTGCTCCAGCTGTAGCACCTCTACTGATTTCCGCTGTGGCAGTGTGTCACAGGGAGAGATGCTGTCTCTCAGGTAGCCAGATCCCCAAGCCTTTTAGGGCTCTACATATTAAAACCAACACCTTGAATTCCACCTGAAACTTTCTTAAAAGCCAGCACAGATGTGCAACTCCATTCACTAAATGGGCTGCAGCATTGCAACAAATATGGATAGAGCTTCTGACATTGGTGAGTAGGGTTAACTACTAATAGTTCATGACTATTCTAAAAGCTATGTTGTCAAGAAAATGGACATCCTGAATTATATAGCTCTTGGTTGCTCTTAACAGCCCACTCTTCTGATTGGAAGATGGTGAATTAGTATTCCAGGCATGATATTTGATTTTCATTTATTCCCAAACGGTTAATATGATTAATTAATAACAAATAGACTTATTGATTTGTTTCTCCTTCCAGACCAATTAGATAAAGTTTAGAATGCCATGGGATACTAAATCATTGAAACTAATGTTGAATAACAAAGGCTAAACTTTGTCCATTAAAGTTTCCAGGTGTTACTGCAAAATGGCAAAATCCTGTTACAGTCTAGCATACTTATAATAGTAATGATCATCTTCCAACTATCTGTTTTGCAGTGGAGATCCACATTAGTGGATCTGACTGGGTTGCAGGTCTGCTTTGATATGAGTAATTAGAGAAGGGGGAGGCCTCATTTCTTGGGAGACAGGGAGGTAAGTGGACCATCAGGTTGGAAACAGAATATCTGTGCTAACTGAGAGAGGTAAATGGTCAGTAAGTAAGACAGCATGTCTGTACTAGCTACAATACACCCAGAGAACCATTTACACTGGACATGTAAGATGAGGTAAAGAGTAAGTTGTGCATGGCTAGAGGATGTTGTACAGAGATTGGTTCCTACCAAGTAACCAAGCCAGTCCCAAAACGTGTCATGCAATGTATAGTAATGCTTTGTGTCTGTGTAAATGTATATAAAGGAAGAGGTTTTCTCTGTAACTTTGGATTTGTGATGTATCCTGCATCCACCCCCTGGGCTGGAGTCTGATCAACTCATTGTAGTTTTGCTGTATCCCACATAAAGATACCTGAGAGACAAAATCTGAAGTCAAACTGAGTCCTTGAGAACCAGAGTAAAAGGAGGTCTCCAAGGAAATCCCAACAGGGGTTCCCACTTCTTTCTCCTGCTCCCCATGATCAGTGCTCCATCATACTTGCCCTAGATATGGGACAAGAAGTTAAAGTTTGTGGTTTCATTTCAGAGCTCTGTACATAGTTTTCTGAGTCTTCCATTATTCCCCTGCCTAAACTTGCACAGAAGACCATATCCTAACTGGGCATAAGTATATAAAGCCCTTTTTTTGTTTGTGCAGAAGAATGGTGTCACAATAGATCATTGTAAAAGTCACTCCACCAGGAATTATAGTGAACACAGTTTTACAAAAAACTGCACATAGAAAAACAAAACTGAAGATCACACAACTCCACTACCTGGGCTCTTCATGGAGTAATGTTTATAACAGCCATGGTGGGATCTCCAAAGCTCCCTCTTAGCTACCATCTAATCCTGTAAGCTCCTAAAGTTGCTTACCAACTAAGTTTTTACAGTGAAACTTCCCTTGGCATCAAAGTTTCTACCTCAGAGCTTGAGATGCTGAATTTTAAATTGTCCAAATAAACCATTACTCCTGTACCAGTGACGGAGTGTGCCAAATAATAGCCTGAAGCAACTCTGCTTGGCTGTTAAAACCTTGAGTTAATTGGTTTATAATAAAAGCAACAATTCAAACTTAACAGTAATAAACATGGTTGTGCCTATACAACGCTGATAAAAGAGGATGTGTTGTTGCATTACAGTTCTCCTGTGGTAATCTGGACCAAAATGTCAGCTGGCTTCCTTTAAAGCACCTGCAATATTTGTGCATGCATCCACTTGTGTGTGCAAAACCCTGCATTTGTGCGCACAAATCTAGTGGAAATTGCCCTACATCCACTTGCATGTGAAAATACAGAGCTGTATATACATGGGGCCACCACAAGGTCTCTGTGTTAAGTCCTATCTTGACGGCTTAAGTGGGACATAAGTGTGGCAAAGGCCTGTGCTGGCCCTCTGCACAGGGGTGAATTTCACCCTTACAGAGGACATGCACATCTTTGCAGACACAACAGTGACACTTGGCTTTGAAAATTTGTCTCTGTGCATGTCCGACATGCATAATCTTTCTCCTTGCCTCAGTGATGATTGATATCAACTCCTCACTGGCTGATCCTGCACTGGTCTCAGTATATAGTTCTATTTGTATTAATGTATTTCTTCCTGCCCTAATTTTTTCCTTGCAGATTTTTTTTTCATTACATTCTTTCTAGGATCATGACCTTCTGGAGATTTTTGGTGAGTTCATCATCCTAATATTCTCAAACTCTCAAATCTCTCCTAATCATGACTATGACCTGTGTCTTTTCCTAGTGCCTTGGTTTTAGTTAGCATGAATTAATTATAACACTCACCAAAATGGAAAATTTCAATGCAATTGACTTTGTAATTTTATCTACCTGTTTTTCTTGACCTCTTAATTAGAGATGCCTCGGCTTTCAGGCAAATAACATTATTTCAGAAAAGTCTCATTAATATAACAATACTGTATTTTGTTTTTCTTCTAACACTATATTGTCCATATGTATGATCTATTGTTACTGTGCTCATGTTGAGTTACCGTAGGCACGAATAGTGCATCATCACTGGACCATTATTTTGCCAGATCAAGGCTGCTAGCTTGCCCTCTGAGAGCAGTCGGTAAGAGGATAACACTTTTGAAGTAGACAGAGGGATTTATGTTGAACTTCATTTTAATTATCACGCATAACTTTAGGGATCTTTTCAAAATGGTCCTTCAATAAGTAATTGTAATACATAGTCTCATCAGATGAAAGATTTAAAGTTGAATATGTCCAGAGGCAGAAAATTTTTTATTTCTATTGTTTAAATATTTGTTTAAAACCCCAGTTGTACTACTTGATTTGTATTCATTTTATTAATCAGATCTAGTTTTAATGCATTCCTTTCTTGTTTTCTCTTCTTCCCCCCAACCTCCAAATCTCTCCTTGGCTGCTTCTCTGGGACCATTTTAAAATTTAACTTAGCTATCTTAGGCCCACAGCCTCAAAGGTGTTTAGGTGCCTAACTTCCATTGATTTCAATGGATCTTTGAAGCTCTGGGCTCAAATATAGTTAATGTGAGAATCATGATAGTACTGTAGTCCCTTTGGCCCAAGCAGTTAGTCAGTATTCAGGGTGGGAGTGGGCTCAGGGCTGGGACAGGGGGTTGAGGTGCGGGAGGGAGTGCGGGCTCTGGGGTGGGGTCAGGGATGTGGGGTTTGGGGTGCGGGAGGGGGCTCAGGGCTGGAGTAGGGAGGGTTGGTGTAGGAGAGGATGCAGAGTGCAGGCTCTGAGAGGCAGTTAGGGCGCAAGAGGGGGTTCTCCCCTGGGACCAGGGCCGGCTCTAGCCATTTCGCCGCCCCAAGCATGGCGGCACGCCGCAGGGGGTGCTCTACCGCTTGCCAGTCCCGCGGCTCCGGTGGACCTCCTGCAGGCATCCCGCAGCTCTGGTGGAGCATCTGCAGGCACGCCTGTGGGAGGTCCACCAGAGCTGCGGGACCGGCGGACCCTCCACAGGGATGCCTGCGGGAGGTCCACCGGAGCCACCTGCCGCCCTCTCGGCAACCGGCAGAGCACCTCCCGCGGTGTGCCACCCCAAGCACGCGCTTGGCGCACTGGGGCCTGGAGCCGGCCCTGCCTGGGACAGGGGGTTAGGATGCAGGGGAAGGTTCAGGGTGTGGGCCCCAGCCAGGTGGTGCTTACCTCAGGCGGCTCCTAGTTGGTGGCAAAGCAGAGCTAAGGCAGGCTCCATTTCTGCCCTGGCTCCGCACTGCTCCCAGAAGCAGCTGGTAGGTCCAGCCCCTAGGCGGATTATGGCTAGGCAGCTCTGTGTGATGCCTGCATGTGCAGGCACCATCCCCATAGCTCCCATTGGCTGCAGTGGCCTGCCAGTTGGAGCTGCGGAGTGGGGGCTGGGGGCAGCACATGGAGCTTCCTTGATGACCCCTGTGCCTAGGAGCTGCAAGGACATGCTGGCTGCTTCTGGGGAGCTGCATAGAGGGCTAATAAGCAGAATCTGCTGTATTTCTCTGGTCCTCAACTTTCTTCTTTTCTTTTAGTTCATGATCAGTTCTCATGAATCACAATGAATGTAGCAAAAGCATCAGTATTCCAGCTTCAGAAATCAGCCCCTCAGGAATCCCCTCTTTGTGTTTTCTCAGGTTATTCCACACAGGTAGCCACACTTGTCCCCATCCACAAAAGGGGCAGCAGTTCTGCTCCCAAATTAGGGTTTATGGGAGATGAGGGCCCACCTAATGGAGGCTTTGTCTCTGCAACAATTTTCAGGGGGCCCCTGGCTTTACCTGGCTCCCTGATAGTGTGGCTTCATTGGAATTGCACAGCTAAAGTTTAATACAACAGGTGTTGCCCCTGACACCCCTTTGAGGGTGTTTCCCCAGCATGGAGGGTGCTGCAGAAGAATTAATGCAATTCCAAATTAGGTTAACGCTCTGCTAGCTTTTCTGCAGGGCTTGGGAGGAGTGAGGAAAAATGTATGTTTCCTCCCAGCGGCAGCCCTGGCTCCCCCAGGGTGGAGAACAAGACTGCCATGGTGATGATTGACCACCTCTTGTATGTGGAAAGGAGGGAATCTGCATAGATGAGACTCCCAGTAAAGGTCATACTGGTCAGATGATATGTCCCACAGTAATTACTATACCAGAACAGATATTCATCTAGCCCAGTATCCTGCCTTCTCAGGTGGGAACTAATGCCTGATGATTCAGAAGAAGGTGGAAATACCCCATAAAATTCATCACACTCTGACGAGGGAAGTTCCTTTCTGAGCCCAACTAACAGTGATCATCTTATAATAGTTCTCTTTGTCCATATGTCTCCATGTGCTTCATGTAGAGGGGTAAGTAGTATCATTTCCCACATTTAATATGTGTGGAAACGGAGACTTTGAACATGAGTATTGAAAGTCTTTGTAATTTTTGTCCTCCTAGGGTACCAACAGGTGCTATCATTACTAAAATTTCAATCCTGCAAATGGTTAGCTCTATACATTCTAAATCGTCCCATTGAAATCAATGGTAATATTCTCAGGCTCCGGATTCTCAAAGGTATTTAGGTACCTAACTATGGGAAGTAGGCACCTAAATACCTTTGAGGATCTGGGCCTCAGCGCATTATTTAGAAAACTTGATGTAGTCTTGAGAAAAGAAAACTAGGGGGGTGGGGATCTGAAAACAGTCTTCAAATCTGTTAAGGGCTGTTATAAAGAGAATGGCAATCAATTGTTCTTCGTGTTCACTGAAGGTAGGAGAACAAGTAATGCACATAACCTGCAACAAGGGAGCTTTAGGTTAGACATTAGGAAAAATCTCTAACAATAAGGATGGTTAAGCACTGGAATAGGTTTCCAATGGATGTTGGGGAATCCCTGTTTTAAGAACAGGTTAGACAAGCATCTGTCAGGGATGGTCTAGGTATACTTGGTCCTGCCTCACTCTAGGACAGTGGACTAGATGACTTTCCGAAGTCCCTTCCAGCCTTACATTTCTATGATTCTATAAAGTTAAGCACATAAGTCTTTGCAGGATCAGGCCCTTACGTTGTAAGCTCTTGCAGGTCAGGGACATCTCTCTCTCTCTGTGTAATGTGCTATGTAAAGGTATAGCAATATAGATATCTTTAATAAATAAGAACAACTATGTAATAATGTGGTTGGCTAATAGTTCTCCAAGGAATATTGAACTTTGGAACAAAAAATGCTATAGAACCAACTTGATTGATTTGAGAAGACAGACAAAAACAGACCATGGGTACCATATGAGTTCTGCCTGCTCAGTCATAGGTTTTGCGAGTCCTCTTGATATTACACATAAAGTAAGAAATCTTCAGTCTCAGATGTACAGGTCTAGAACCAATAGCTTTTTGTTATTGTTAACTGGTGTGGGCCTTCACTTTTTTAATGCCTTTTTTTTTCTGTTCCAGAAACATACTAAATCTATCAAAGTTTCTCATTTATCACCTAGATGCCCTGCACAATAATTCTGGGACATGGTTGGTTGCTTCCTATAGCTCACATCATAAACAATGGCTCTTTAAACAAATATTTTGTGAGCTTAGTGACAACAACAGGTAGCATTATGCAAAATAGAATTCACATGGAAAAGGACTGCAGATGCAAGCTGAACTGTATTTGCAAAGTTATTCATATATTCACTTAAGCCACAGAAGGAAGTTCAGGTCTACTGTATGTACAATACATAAAGCATCCTGATTATGGCAATGATTCAAGAACACATCTAAGCATATGCTGACTTTAGTGGGGCTTAAACATATGCTTAAGTGCTTTTCTTAATAAGGATTCTTTCCTGAACTGGGGTCTATATTTTGGTCCTTCCTAGAGATCCACTGAAATGAGGTGTAGTATTGTTGATATATAAATAGCAATAACTATGCGTGCTCATTGCCCCAGGAACCAGGTGGAATATAGCATTCCAGGTACCTCCATTTCAGGGTCTGAAATTCTGACTGCCCTACAAAAATCTTCTAATAAGACCCTGGTGACTCTACACTGATTTACCAGAAAAAGTGATTGGATTTGTCTTTTCTGCCAGCCTAGTTCCATGAGCTATATGTTGTACACAATTTAACTTCATGAATAGTACAGCTCCTTGTTTACCTTTCAGATGGGATTCATTAATCTTGTAGAGGGCAGTGCATTCTCTGTATTAACCAAGGAACTTCACAAGGGACTCTTTATTAAATATATATGGCATTTCCTGGGTCACTCAAAGTGAACATATAGTTATTGGCTAAGGTAGATTTTCACAGTTGCCTTAGAGAGGTCTAAATAAAGTAGTTATTGAAAACCCAGCTGCCATTGTCATTGGGAAAATCCTCAGTACCTCTTTGTTTTTAAAACAACCTAGATCTACTGAATACTATCGTGTTAAGGAATATATAAATGGAAAAAAATAGTTCAGTTAATAAATACCTAATAATGGCATGGGTCATGTTGACTGCTGATAAGGCAGCAAAATGAAGTGGGTTCACTTTTAAAATAAACCTCTATTGAAAATAAACTCTGACCTAATGTCCTCACTTCAGTTTTTTGAATGAAGGCTGATAATTTATGCCTGACTTATACCCTTTGAAAGCAAGATACTGAATGAGTTTTGTGGTGTTGAGCTTTATCAAATTGTATATTCCATGCACTATGATCGCCAAGAAGAAAACATTTTTCAGGCTTACATACTATTATTTATTATTTACGGTGTCTTAATGTGTTTAATGACCAATACAATTCTGCAATGTTTACACTTATATACTATTCAGAAGTAATGAGTCATTTAGGTGTCCCACTGTATTGGTGTTCTTTGTAGCTGTTTTTTCTGCATCATTTCACAAGTCAGAGCTATTTTTCCCCTCCTCTAATCCTGTAAATAGGCTTTTAGAAATAGCATTCACTAACTGTATAAATACAGGGACAGAGCTTAATTGTTACTTTGTAATGTGCTCTATTTGGGGCTGCCATTTACTTGCAGATTGCAGCCACAGCAAAACACAAGAGCCTCTATTCAAATGTCTTCTCCAAGAAGGTGTCAGTAATGTCATCAAGAGATGCTGAACTGTTGAGCACGCTCGGCTGTCATTGACTGTAATGAAGACACCCAGGCACTCAACATCTCATTGGGCCCTTAATTCTTCTTCAGCACGAGGTTTAAGTGAGATTTAAGTGTTGTAGATGATTTTGAGCTGGCCTTCTGCAAGGGTGGATTTTGTTCAAAATTAGTCTTACTGGGGCAGAGTCTCAGTTGGTGTTAATTATTGTTGCTCCATTAGGATTTACATCATCTGAGGATCAGCCCCCGCTAACATCAATAGGATTAATATCACTCACTTGAACATAGCTGGTCAGAAAATGGACAATATTACAAGGCAATTTTTATTGCTCCTTTATGGAAAAACTTGAATTGGATGAATCTTTTCTGACCATCTCCACATGAGAGGAAGCATTCTGAAAGTTGGTGCCCAATGGCTTTGTCCTGAAAAGTCCGGAGCACTTGTGGCTTCCAGGGAAATGAATGTTCAGATACCATAATTATAGTTGTTAAGTTAAGAGCCTAGTTAGAGAGCAGCTCGCAGGAGCAGACATGCAAGTAATTTTATTTGGGAAAATGGCTACAATGCAGGCACCACAACTACTCCTCATTAAAAGTGTTAGAAGGAGTTTTAGCATTCCAGTATTACAACATTCTGTGGTTCTTGCTCTAATGGCTTGGCATGGAGCAGATGGAGTCTGATATTCTTGTAGGCCAGGGCCCTAGGAAATGGAGCAGCACCTAGGGATATTGGCTGGGATCCATGAAAGGACTTAGGAGTTACAATGCTGAGCATCATAGCACTTAACTTTTAGGGACCTACACAATCACAGGTACAACATTGTGATCCACAAAGCCTGGTTAGGCTCCATATTCAGTGAATGGGGAGAGATGGATGCCTTAGAATAGGAGCCATAAAAACCATCATGCTAGCCATGAAGCCGTTAAGCTAGCCAATGAGAGATGCTGATGACCGAGGTGCGTGCTAAGCCCACTTTCATGGAGATAGATGCTTAAGTCCAGGCTGCAAGGAGCTGTCTATGTCTGCTTGCGATCCATGAATGGGAACCTGCTATCTGGAGAATTGGCAAAGCTGCTTCTTGCAGGAACGACTTAGGTGCCTGACTTGCTCGACACAAAATGGCTGGAGGAGGAGGAGGAGGTTATGCCACAACCCACATTATTAGACCCATGGTTAGACCTCTTGCCTGGGATGTGAGACACCAAGGTTCAATTCCGCTCTCTTTGCCAGAGTGGGAGAAGGGCTAAAAGTTACGTGGGCAACATCAGCTCCTCCTTTGGACAGATTTTGACTGGGGCCTTATCATGTAGGCCTACCAGCTTGGCCCTGCAAATGACTTAGGCAGCTGAATGCCTATCTTCTCCCAGTTGGTGAATCAATCTGGGGCTTAGGCAGGAAACAGGAGTCAGGACATCTAGAGTGAGGCAGCACTGCCTGTGCCCCAGGGCTTAAAATTTAGACCCCTAGGGACCTTTTACAATGGAACATTAGGTGCTGAGTGGGTTTAGGCACCTACAGGGTTAGGCAGCAGCCAAGTGGCAATTTAATGGATTGCAGTGGCACCATGCTTCATGATTTAGGCACCTAATGCTGGAGTGTAGGATCAAACCCTTCTTTGCCCATCTTAGGCAAAATCTCTGTGGTGCTCCTCCTGGAATACCATGGCTTTGCACTGCCACCTGTACAGGATTGTGGCATAAGAGCTCAAATCTTGGCCTTAAGCAGAAGAGATATTACTACTAAGTTCTTGATAACATGTTCTTAGAGGTGAGCCAGTTAGAAGTTTCAGTTCATTAATGCATCAGCTAGAATATGAATTTTATGCCATTGTTTGAAGTGAAAGCATTACGCTTCTATTAAAAATGAATAAAAATTAATGAATAAAGAGAAGGTCATTTGGCTTCTCAGCACAGGAAAAAGCTGTATTATTTGCTGACTTTTGCACCCATAGCTATGAATATTTGGGAGGCTAATAGAATAGATTGTATTAGATATTCCTTAATTTACCCTGTGAAATAATTTTAGTTAATATTTATAAAATGTTAAGGACCAATCCAGCAAACCCATATTCATATGAAAAATCCTTACTTACATGTAGCCTTATTGATGTGAACTATTTACATGAGCAAAGCTTACTCATCAGAGTAAGGGTTTGCAGGATTGGACCCTTGAATATTTATAAACAGCAATCACAATTATTTTATGAGGTACGTTAAGGAACCATCTGGTACCATCTATTATTTTATCCTCTCTAATTTTCATAGTTATATGTGCAGAAGTCAACATGTATTACAGCTTCTTCCTGTGCTGAGAGAAGCCAAATGACCTTCTCCTGATCCATTAAACTTATATTCTTTTTGATAGAGGATTAATCCTTTCACCTCTAACAATGGCATAAAATTAACATACTAGCTGATATGCTAATGAACTAAATCTTCCACAATGCTCAACTCAAGGATCATGTTCTTAAAAATTAAATATTTTCTTCTGTCTAAAAGAACAGCATATTCCATCTACTCCATACAGAGTCAAAGAAGGGATCATGACCTGGGCCATATTTAATTACTAAAAATAGCACTGCAGCAGCTAGCTCTGGTGCTTACACTTAGTAATTTCCCCAAATAACGTTTTTCTCTAGAGGTGCTCAATGCTCATCAACTTCAACTCAAGTTAAAATGCTCAGCTCCTATCAGGAGCAAGTCCTGGAGTGCAACCCTGAGAAACCTACACTCATGTAGAAATGGTCAGAATATTTTCACTGAATTGAAATTTCAACAATAGAAGCAGAAATAATTAATTTAGTTTTGACTATTTCTACTCATGTGAAAAGACCTTACTCATGCAAATAAAATCAATTCAAGTGACTGGATTAATTGCATGAATTAATTGTATGAGTGCTAATCTGGTGAGTCAAATTTTGCAGGATCTGGTGTGTCACCACTTAATTTTTATTTATTTTTTACAAAATCATAAAAGTTGATTAGATTGCAGCATACTGGCAGAATTGCCCTTTCAAAGGGACACTGCCACATTGGTAAATTATATTTTTACCATTCAAAGAAACTATTTCTTTTCAGCCAGCAAAGAGCATATATGATTTGTTTCTTTACAATGAAGGGCTTCCACTTACAATATTCAACAGTAAGTAGGCTTGGAAAGATTAGCTTTTTATTGGTAAATGTCAAACATCAGTTTCACTATAGACACAGGAACCAAACGACAAATATTTTATTGATGATCAAAATTTACTGATAGGCAGAGTAAGAAAAATGCTACTCGAGAATTTATTAGAGTTTGATTTAAGGCTAAAATTTGACCTAGGATGTTGACAGTTTGTGTTTTAATGGTTATAAAGCTTTAATATTTTTGAATCTCAATGTCTATCATTAAATGATGTCTGACCCCCCCATTTTTCACAACTGTGAACATTTAAATTGATAAAAATAAAAATTAAATCCCATAATTTTGTGCTACTGTGAACATTTAAATTGATAAAAACTGCTTAAAAACTAAATATAAACATTGATATTGTTAAAATTATTTAAAAAAATACAAATTGAATTCTGCCAAGCCTATCACTAAGCCACATTAAAATAGAGTTTTGAAATGTTTGATAGAGGTTCTCAACATTTTTCTTCCTGAGAACACGCCCCCCCAACACACACACACGCGCGCGCATGCTATGAAAACTCCACAGCCCACTTGTGCCACAACAACTATTTTTCTGCAAATAAAAGGCAGGGCCAGTGTTAGAGGGTAGCAAGCAGGGCAATTGCCCAAGGCCCCCTTTAGTGTGGGGCCCCTGGCAATTGCCCTGCTTGCTAAGTTGCACAGGCTTTGACTTCAGCCCTGGGTGGCGGGGCTTGGAACCCCAGGCTTCAGTCCCATGCGGTGGGGCTTCAGCTTTCTGCCTTCGGCCACAGCAATTCTAATGATGGCCCTGCATGGTGGACCGCCTGAAACATGCTCAGGCCCGCCAGTGGGCTCTGGGCCACTGGTTGAGAACCACTGGTCTATGATATGAATACCAGGGAGGTGAGCATGAACAGGCATTCCAACTGAATACATACATACATAATGGATGTGGTGCACATTTGTCCCGTGCCTATATCCCGGAGACTGAAAACATAAACACAAGCTGGATTTTGCTGCAATTGTCCCAGTATGCCAGCTTTTGGTTTGTTGTTCTCAATTTTGATTAATATTTTCTCTACTTTCAAGATTGTCTTAAAACTGATTCAAAATCAGTGAGTCTCAGTCCAAATGAATGCAACTTGGCAGGTCTGAAAATCATTTAACATTTAGTCACCTAAACATTTTTTTTCCCATCAAATGATGACCACTTTTGGTCACTACTTGCCTAGAACAAGGATTGAAGAGGTGAATTGAAGGTTGAAAGGATCTATAGCCCTTTGTGAATAGGCATTCCCCAAAGCATTTTAGTTTTAATGATAGCAAAGCACATCAGCTAGGCAAAATCTAACAGAGTTCTAAATGAGAATGCATGTTCATGTATTTTTATACTGGGCAAGTTTTTTGGGATAAATGAAGGCAAGGAGTATGAAGACTACCTAAGAATTTATTTCGTATTTCTCATGCAAGCTGACAAAAGTTATATCAATGCCCCTCTTATTTATCATTTAGTTTTAGTGTACGTAAGAGATGACACATGGCCAGTTTAGACTTCATTAGGACTCTTCACAAGAGTAAAGTATGTATCCCACAGTTTTTGACAGAAAGAATTTACAATCTAAAGACCTGATCCTGCAAACCATTGCTCAGATAACTCAGAAGGACTACTCACATGATAACTTGTGTAAAGATTGGCAGTAGTAACCTCTAAATTATACAATAACCAGATGAAGGGAGAGAGAAGATCCAGTTCATATGGTCTAACATCTGGGATACCTTGTCCTCTAGTCAGCAGGAACATAGAAATTTGGCACAGCAGTGGTCTATCTACTCCAGCATCCTCTCTCTCAACAGTGGCCTAGGTATATTTAATACAATTATTATATAATTAGACTAGAGGCAATCAGCCGTATGTACCCAAACCAATAAACTTTTCCATTTACTTTATTTAACATTTTGTGAAGAACACACTTAAAAACAAACAAAAAAAGCATCTTCCTCAGCCCTTTCTAGGCAGATGCAATAAACCAGCCTCAGACAACAAAATTTCCAACCAGGCGATGCAAAACATGGCAAATATGAGGTTTATATTGCGCGGTACAGAGTAATAATTTGAAGAAGTCAGGGAGAAATAAAGTGTTTATTGGGACAGTGAACACAAGAGAAAAAAATGCCCAGTGTTTTGGTAAGCCACGCTATGTGATGGGCCATGGATGGTGCACTTCAAAGGGAAAAAATAATGCCTTCAAAGTATTTTCAGGAGCTAGGTCTGAAAATCATCCCAGGCGGGAATGGACTCAGGAAGGGGGATGAACAGCAGGGCTCGGGTTCACCTGCACCGCTTTTACACCGGTGCCGTGAGGTTAACGGGGAAACCCTTCCCCTCCCCCGGGGGAACCGGAGAAGGCGATTCCCGGAGCAGGCTGCGGTGGAGGCTGGCACAGTCCTGGGGAGCCGCAGGGGGCGCTCCTGGCACCCCGATCACCTCCGGAGCCTGGACCAGCAAACCTTACCCCCCAAAGCCAGCCGGGCGCTGGCATGTGGCAGGCGGGGGGCAAGCAGCGCGTGCCGCCCGCAGCCTGTGAGGAAGGCTCCTCTCCATCGCCGCCGCCGGGTCCGGGCTCTGCAGCAGCGCTCGCTCCCTCCCTCGCTCTCTGGCGGCGGCAGCTCCCCGCCCTCCAAGATGCCAGCGCGGCTGCTGCCCGCATTGCCAGGCTCGTCGGCCGGCTGAGGGGGCCGCGCCCCGGGGGCAGTTCGTGCGCGGCCCTTGCATCCCGGCTCCCAGCGGCCCCGATGGAGCCGCGGCTGGGCAGGCACGGGACTGGCCAAGCGAGGTAAGGCGCCGCCGCCGCCGCCGCCGCCTGTTGCATTGCCCCGCCTGGCTGCCCGCCTGCTCCCGAGCGTCCTTTGCCCTGACCCGGGCACGCAGCGCGCGCTGGGGGGCGCTCGCAATGCAACGCCGGGAACTTTTGCAGGCAGGCTCGGCTCGCTGCGCCCGCTAGCCCCGGGGCGCCGCTTCCCCCCGCTGTTGCTTTCTGTTTATTTCTTAATTGGAGGTGGCCGAGCCCTGCCCCAGCTCCGGGGGGTGGGCGAACTCTTGGGGAAGGCTGGATGCTCAGGGCTGAGCGGGGCAGGGGGACGATGCAAGGAAATGGAGCTGGCCTCGCCAAGGGCTAGCAGGGCTCGATCGGTCCCCACCAGTAGCAGCCAGGCGAGCCCGGGGAGGCTGCACCCTCTGTGCCTGGGCTGCTCCCGTGTGAGCCGGGGAGGATGCTGGGGGCTGTGTCGGGGGAAGGGGGCAATAGCAGGGAGTAGGGCTCTGTGACCAGCAGGCTTGGGCGGGGGAGGGGAGGAGGCGTGAGGGGGGCTAAGCGGGGAAGAGGCGTGGGGGGGGGGGGAGCGACGGGTCGCTGCTGCACTATCTGTGCACTGCGTCGCCNGGCGGAGGGGGGGAGAAGGGAAGGGGGCAGGAGAGCGTGTCCTGGGAGCAGTGATGAGGGCACATCCCCCCACCTGGAGTGAAAGGCTCTGGGGAGAGGAGCAGGTGGAGTCAGACACTCACTGGCTGACTAGTACAGCTTGCAGCTCTGCGGGCCACCTAACTAGCCATCCGCGCGTCTCCAGCGGGAACCTCGGCCAGCCCTGCTGCTTCCCAGAGCTAGCTGGGGCTGCGGGTAGAAACTCCCCGGAAGGGCCCGAAGGCGGTAGGTGGGCTGAAAGGGTGGGGTGGGGCTGAATAAAGAAGCGGAGGCTGCAGGAACTAGGGGTACCCCCATCACCAGCCTTGGAGCAAGAAGAGATTATCCGCCTCCCCCCCTAGCCCTGAGCATTTTCAAGGCGTGTCTTGTTACATTTTTTGCAAGCTGGTGGCACGCACGGGTTGCAGAGTGTCAAGCTGATCAGCATTCAAGTGGCGATGAGTGAGCAAAGTGAAGTGAGAGAGGCGCGTGCAACTGGCAGTGGAAGCTGAGGATGGTGCATGGGTAGAGAGAGAGAAATGAGAAGAAGCTGTTTGTGTTGCCTTGGGATTTTTCCACTTTGAAACCTACCAGGACCAGTTGCTACGAAGCATGAAGCAGGCGGTGATGGTTGTGATGATGAGGAAAGGCTATTTCTAAATGATCGGGCTGCAGCTCTCTCAGAATACAAGCAACAAATGGCAGCGGGCTGTGGCCGGGCTGCAGCAGCAGCAGCAGCTGCAACTCCCAGGTGAGCTGCAAAGGCTCCAGGCTGTAAGCTGCAGCTTTCCATGCGTGCGCCTCGCATTCTGCTCCTGATTCACCCCCAGCCCCGTACCCCTTAAGGCACTTGAGCTGGGAGCCCTTTTCCTAACATATGGGGTTAGTCTGTGTCTAGTAGTGGGTGACCAAGGGATTTGTGAGTGCTGCTTCTTTTGCTCTTTGCATATTGCACTGTACCCCCTTGTACAGGAAAGCCAAGGGAAGGGAGTGGAGTTTGTGCTAATTTGTACCCCATCTCTGTGATGCAGTAAAATAATAGGGCAGGGCAGTACCCTGAGCAGGACACTGTCATGACCTTAAAGCTTAATGTTTAGTTAGAAATTTCATGGTTATTTGTAGTAAGCAGGTATAGAGATGGTCAGTATGTGGAAAATTGTGGGTGTATGTTTAAAATTTGATAACATCATTCTGTATATTGTTGCTTTAATGACAGTGTCCATATCCAGAAACTGTTTCTTTAAAATTTGGAACTCAATACTAAGCCAAATGCAATGGTATTTTTTCTTTCCTTTTTTTTGGCATCTTGCCATAAAAAATAAAACATTTTTAGAATTATTATTTCTTAAAAATACCCAGGCAGTTTGGACTGCAAGTTAAGTCAGTATTTGCCAAATAGCCCCTTTTACCAGACAGAAGATATGGCGTGATTACAAAATAAAAATAACGGCGCACAAAATACATCAATTTACCAAATATTTGCACAACTGAATTGAAATTGGTCAAATGGCATATGAGGCTGATATCCAGGAATTAAGCATACAGCAATTTATAGATCCGTAAAAATGACAACTGGGTTATTGCTTTTAAAAAGATGTTGTTTTTTAAAGTAACAGCCTTGGAAAAGTGCTCCAAATACTTGCACCAAAAGAGAAAACAATACCTTTGAGTCTAAAACTTTGAATGGGATCTCAACTCAATACCGAAAAATTATTGGCTACAGTAATTCCTTGGTGCTAAACCATTTAGTGATTTATAAATTCAGATTGCAAGATGCCTGTTATGCCTTGTTGGGAGTGGTTCTTTGATACAGAGTACAAGAGTGTTCACATAGCTTATATTTTGCTATCTTAAATAATGTCACCCAAGAAAGAAACATGCAAAATGAGTTTATAGTTTGATTTGGAGACAGAGGCTAGAGCATAAACTATGGTATAAACTAATTCACAAAAACTTTCATTCTCAAAGTGACTCGGTTTCTTAATTTTCTTTTTGTAGGATCTAATTTAGAAGAAATCTTATTCAGAGTATCAGTAATATTGAAGGAATTATTAGAACAACTCTGTAACCCTTATTCACACAGGTAGTCCTGGGTTTCAGTGGGATTACTCACATGAGTAAGGGTTACTCACTTGACTAAGGATTGGGCCTATTGTCAACTAGTTATGATGTGGTGTTCAGTAGGGGCCTGATTTTGTTGAAATTATTGAGAAATCTCTCATTTGACTTTAAGTAGAAGCAGAAGTGAGGCTGAGTCCTTACCTTCTCTGCTTTGTCCATATACTGCTGATGGAGAATTGAGACCCAGTCCTGCTCCCAGTGAAGTCAGATTCAAAGCTTTCATTGACTTTAATGTGAGCAGGATGTGATCCTTAGGGTGCTAATTTCCATCGATTTTTAGTGGCATTGAGGCTGCTTAGCACCTTGCAGGAGGTGTTCAGAGCCTGATAAGACTGAGCCCTTGGTGAGCTTTTGTTTACTAGCAGAAATATCCTGTCTGTAGCTTTCTTGACAGTGAGAAATATTCACTCTTAAGCCGCATGATTTGCCTCAAATGGGAGACTAATGGAAAAACAAGACATTTCATTAGCAAGAAATAAGAATGTATTTATAGGGAGGGCCCAGTCCTAAACCACAGAAGTCAATGGGAGCTTTGTCATTGATATTAATGGAAGCAAGATCAAGGCTTGTATATACTTACTTTGGTTTTGTTATACGTATATTGCCTTGGTCGTTTAATGTAAAAACGAAAAAGGGAATATAGCTCTAGACTTTGAGCTATTCCAACTGTATTATTCTGCTCCCACTGAAGTCATAAGAGATTGCCAGTGACTTCAGGGCAATCAGGAGCAAGCTCAAAACTTGTCAATTGAAGAAACAACCTCAAAACTGTAGAATTGAAATCCAGAAATTAAAGATGACTGTGGTCAGTGTCAACACTGGTGTTTGAACCAAGAGAAATGTAATATAAAATGGCCCCTTAAGTTAATGGCTTTAATAATCAAGGCACCAAATTCTGCTTGTGTTACTTACGTAGTGGGTCCCATTAACTTAAGGGGGTCACTTGTGTAAACAAAGCATGCATGATGTAGTTCACTATACCTACATTTGGAAAGATTCTAAACCTAAATGAAAGGAAGATGCAAAATGTTTGTAAACATGAGTTATCACTAACTGCCTAATGTAGTGAGAGGAGCAGCCATTGGTGGTACTTTTTTAGAATCAGTTAAAGGTATATACATGATTTTAAATATGATTTATCTATTTATTATGGACTGATCTGTAGCCCATTGAAGTCAGTTTAATTGACTTCAGTGGACTTTAGATCAGTTCCCATTTGAGAAAGAAACTTCATTTGTGTTCTACTGTTTATATACGTGTATACTTTATACGTTTTGTTTTTCCCAGTATAATCAGTTAGTAAATGTAAAGCAAATGTCTTGTTGTGCAATTCATATTTGTCTGTAGCTATAAAATTCCTAAAACAAAATGTCAAAAGGAAGAAAGGAATCTGATTTTTAAAATGATAGTATGATTCTCAAACACCATGATTAAACATTTTGCTTTGAACCAAGAATGAATTAGCAGAGTTCATGGAGTTTGTAGTCACTTATTCTGGCCTTCTTGAACAGTTTTACCAACAAGCTCTGATATTTTTAAAAAAAGTTACTTGTGGAGCATACAGCTTTCGTAGGACATTTGTGCTCTTGTGTGAACCAAAAGTCAGCATGTCCACAGATACCACGTGCAAGAAATTAAGAAACCTGCTAACTAATGTAATAGCCATAACATTTTTTAAAAGTTTAACTTTGTAAATACATACATGAATGTTTGTATGGTAGTATTTAAACATAATACATCATAGGTAGAACACTATTGAATTTGGAGGTCTTTTTTTCTGGTGATTCTGAGTCTCTATTTTGTTGGCTTTAGTCCAGTGCATTTGATAAAGTAAATTATTTTTTCTTCTTTCTCCATTTTTATGGCCACTTTGTGAAGGTTGTTCTGGATGTGCAGCACATACATGAACTCATCCAAATCAAAACATATGTTCAATCAGATGCAGTATCACTTTTCCCTTAACGCTTTTTCAGCTCTTCATTTACACAAGTAGTAATTGCCAAACCCAGCAGAGGGGAGGCTCTCCTTATTTGACAATGATTAAGGCACATGCTGTTGATTCATTAGGATTTGTGAATGTAATGGTTGTCTGTAAGTATAGTTGGTGATTTGCATTGTAGACTTCTGTACAGTATCGATTGACTTGGACCACAAACATATTTTATGTAGGGACTTAGGCTGAACTTGAAAGGTATTATGCACAGCATTTGCTGCTAGTCCACATACATTATTCCAGTCTCTACCAGCTTTTTTCTTGTGCTCTCTTTTGAGTATTTACATCACATAGAGATTATAGCTTGGTTTATCTTCACACTGATTTCAAAAGTGGACATGGGAAAACTCTTTCACCATACGGGTGGGCACAACTCCAAAGTTCTGTATTCTGTTGCCAAGGGAAAGACTGTAGCCGAAGTAAAATGGCTGTTCTGTCTCTGGATGGTATTCTCTTGTTAGGATGAAAGAAGGAAAGATAAGAGAGACTGGGAGAGGAATGGGGAAGGGACGTGACAATAGAAGATGAAGAAAAGGGAAAAGTGAGAGATCACAGGAGTTGTCTAGTTTGGGAAAAGAGGTTATGACCTTATTACGCTCTTATCTAATTCTTAGAGAAGAACGATGGTCCAGTACAAGCCGTACAAGGGTACATGCCGTGAGTTCTGGCTTCAGTTTCCTGCCCCACCACAGACTTCTTTTGTGACCTTAGGCCTTAGGCAAGTTAGTTCATCTTTGTATGCCTCAGATCACTGTCTATAATAGTACTTCCCTACCTCACAGTGGGAAGTGGTGCTGTGAGGCTAAAATACGTTAAAGACTGCAATGTGCTTGGGTGCTACTGTAATTAGGGCCATATAAGTTCCAGAGATATAAATATAGCATATCCTTTTCCTTAGTATAGGTTTGTGTTAACAATTTTTACCTCAGTTATCTGGCCAGGTCCACTTTAGGCTCCCATTTCAACTAGCTAACACATGTGGCCAGGGCAAGTTGTATTTTAAACATGAATTTTTAAAAAATGTGTTAACTAACATTAAACAAACAAACAAAATACACCATTTATTTTAGTCTGGACAAGGCCCTAGGGGAAACACAGAGTACACCTCAGGCAGCTACATTGAAGTGAAAGGTGTAGATACAAGGGATAAGGTCGTGGCTGGGTCAGGGAGAAGTGGAGCAGGAAGGAGATAGAGAAAACAGGAAAGTGAGAGACAACATGAAAATGGGATGCTACTTGGCCGGAAAACAGCCAATAAAACAAAAAGTATTAATTAAGGAAAGATAAACGAAGAAAGAGAATGAAAGAGACCCAACAGCAAGAGGCCAGAGAATATAAAAAAGTTGAAAAAGAAAAAAGTAGTAGAAAGAAAGTGTGTGGAAAAAGATGGGTGGAGAGAGAAAAAGAAAAGTAAGAAAAGATGCATAGAAGTTTTAATCTGGAGAATGTTGCCTTATTTACTCACATTGCAGTACTTCCATTGTAACAGATGGCCCACATTTCTTTCATGTTGTGGAAGGCTGACAGAATGTTCTGCTGTTGGGGGTCGAGTCACATTTCTGCTTATAGTTACTGTTGGTCACATAAGTCAGTTAGTGGGATATGTATTTTTAAAAGTGACATGCCCTAGTAGTCAGCCGTCTTAAAGAAATATTTTTGTGGATATTGTTAAAACTATCTTCATCAGCACTTACAATGAATATACTGTAAAACAGTTTACAATATTATGTCAAGGTTGCGGTGAATTTGCATTCAAGTAGTTCCATTGTCTTCAGTGGAAATACTTTAATCAAAAAGGATTTGGTTCAATTTGGGTAAATTTGTGAAAGTGACTGAAAATGGTTTTGTGTGTAAAGATAGTGGGAGTTGAGAGCACTCGGTGCTTCACAGCTGTGCTTGTGGGATTGAGCCATTAATGTGTTTTTATTGGGGGCTAATGGGACACATGAAAGAGTCTTAATTTTTTAAACTGGAGAGTACATATATGCAGATTGCTTGGGCATATTGCAGTCTTTGCCCCTCAAAATTATTTTAATTAAGTTTTATGCATAAATTGAAAAGAATTACTTAAAGCCCAAGTATGACATTTAGCAAAGAGTAAAGATATTTGACATTTGAATGAATTTATATGGTTGAGCTTGATAGGCGACATTATGTTAAAAAGAAACAGAATCATCATTGC
The DNA here is from genome assembly GCF_003597395.2 of Chelonoidis abingdonii. NCBI lineage: Eukaryota > Metazoa > Chordata > Testudines > Testudinidae > Chelonoidis > Chelonoidis abingdonii. The sequence continues at coordinate 76,201,748 of NC_133770.1, forward strand.
TTTTATGAATTATCCTATATTTGGATTCTTCAGGAAGGGTACAGACTAGTTATTGTATATTGGAAAGAGAACTCTAACATAAGATTTTTGAATCATTTAGGTTACTATGAAATTAAAAACCATATATTATATAAGTATATATTACATTAGATGAAATAAAATTGAAATGCAGTTTACTGGTCACTTTTTTTTATTTCCTTTTTTATTTCTCTGTTGGGACAATGAAAATCAGGACAGTCAGTTTCACTTTTGTTTATAATCCGTTTCAGTTTCAGATTCTTAATACTGTAATATTTGGGTATCAAATACTCCAAAGTGGTGTACATTTAAAAACTAAATTTTAATGGAATTTTTAAAAACAAATTGTGGAAACGTTTCTGTTGGCCCATTCATTTTAATAGGATGACTCACAGTAGTAAAATTAAGCATGTGCATAAATGTCTGCAGAATTGGAGACCTAGAGTCTGCTCTACACCTTACTTCCTGTGTGAATTCACTTAACTCTTGTGCATGTCAGTTTCCCCATTTAAAATGGGAATATTGGTAACACCTTTCTTTTAAAAGCATCTCAAGATATATAGCTGAAGATCATTGTTGATGATATTATTATTATTATTATTATTATTATTTATTATTATTACTATTACTGTTCATTAATAAACACCTCTTTTGTGATAGGAGCTATATATTCTTTCTGATGTAGAATGCATGCTAGATATTAATTTAAAATGCAAAATTGATAGTCGTGTGAAAGAACCAAGACAACTTTTAGCAACCTACTGATTTCAGTTTGTCTGTTTTTGTACTTTCCAGTTTGGAGCCTTTGGTTGCTCGTTTGTTACAATAATAGTAATCTGTGGAATGACAGGGAGACTTTTCAGTCTGTCAGTGGTTCAGCATTTCATTTCCATGTACCCATTTTCTGGGATACTCCACAGTTTCCCTGTCTTTGCCATCACACTATCAAGAGGTAACACACATTTGATGTAATCATTGATGCTGGGTTTACTTGATTTAAAAAACAAAAACAAAGCCTTAGTCAATATTAGTAACTTGGGTTGACAACTGTGATAGAAATCTCTTTACCATGAACGGTAGATGGTTACTTGGAGAAGAAATTTGATGGCTGTGATCAGGTGGGCTTTAGTAGCAGTATTGTTATATCAACTTTGCTATTCTCAGATACAAACCTTATTATTGCATTGTAGTTCTCTCTTTACGAGACCAGTCATACAAATATTGTTCAACAAAGAGCTTGCTACTGTAAGCAGCTCCATTAAAGTCGGAGAGATTGGCCCCCGTATTTCCATTTTATTTAGTATTCTTTAGATTTGGTTTTTTTTTTTTTTACTGTGGCAAACACTTCAGTAAAGTGTCTAAACCGGCTTTGAAAATAATTGGCTTGATTTGAATAAGCCAGGAGAAAATGCAATAATTTAGTAAAGAACTATAAAAAGGTGTTTTGGAAGAAAGAATTTACCTGGAATAAGGAAATTAATAGTGAGCATATCCAGTATTACATTTAGATTTTTAAAAAATGAAGTGTAAAATAAATGTACGTACTTGGCTTTTTTTCCCCTTTTAGATGCCAATTTGGCAATACACTTCAAAAGAAAACCTGAAACCTTTTTTTATTTTTCAGTCTTCACTTTGTGAAAATTGGAGAATACTGTATAATATGCTCCTTATCGTACTATAAAGATATGGGAAATATTGTGGTGACTAAAAAACATTGTCACCTTAGATTGAAAGATTGATACCCTGAGTGTACACAAGTAGCATAGGTGTTGCATTGGTGTGCTGGAGATTCCAGTGGCTTAGTGGATGTGCAGGGCCGTCCTTAGGCATAGGCAACATAGGCAGCTGCGTAGGGCACCTGAAAATTTGGGGCACCACTGGGTCTTAGTGTCCACTCTCTTGTTTTCCTATCCCTGTTCTGACCCTTCCTGCAGGCTCCCACAGATGGCTGCTCTAGCCCGATGAGTCTTCCTTTGGAGGAAATCTGGTAGTTAAAAGTGAAAAAACCTCCAGCCTGCCAGACCTATTAGCACAACATTGAAACTGTTAAAAAGACATTCAAGGGGTAATAAAGCCATTTAACAGGCATTTGCCAACCCCACAAGGTATATACTGACAGGTTTCAGAATGTAGTCCTGTTAGTCTGTATCAGCAAAACAAGGAAAAAGTCCTTTGTGGCACTCAGAGACTAACAAATTATTGGGCATAAGCTTTTGGTGGGCTAGAACCCATTTATCAGTGTCCACGAAAGCTTATGCCCATAATAAATTTTTATATCTGTCAATTTCTGACTTTACTGACAAAAACAGTTGTGCATTAATGTAATATTTTACCACAGAACATGTCAGTCTACAGGACCTTAGTTTAAAATTTGCTTTAAAAATATTTCATTAGTGAGCTGGTGAAGATTATAAAATCACATTCTAAAAAATGCTTGCATAGAGTTTTAGATGCACAATCATCTTTAGCCTTAAATGCACTTGGATCTTCAGACATACAGTTTTTTAAATAAATCCTTCAAAAAGACCCTCCCTTATCTAAAATACACATTTTAATTACTATAGTTAAAAAAAAAAGTGCTTCCAAGTTTCCTGTCCTTTCTGTCCATCCCTTCACGCCTCTCCCCCACTCCCCTCACTGAAGAGAGCCCTTAAAGGGACAACAGTCCTTCCCTTCCAGATAGCTGGACAAAGAGTTTCCCTTTCTTTACTTCTGACTATCGATGAACTAGTTTTAAAGAACCCTTCAGCAAAATCAGTACCTTAGTAAGACATAAAATCCTTGTTATACCTAAAATCTTTGGAAACAAAATTTTTTAAAGTTGGTGAAATTTCATAACCATGTCTCTTGTTATGGAGATCACACAAAGTAAATTACTGTTCCCTTTTTCTAAAAGCAATGAACATTGTTATGAACACACTAAACCTCTCTGATTAATTTAAAATAATGTCTTTGTTTCAGTGAGTTAAATATGTAGTAATCTGGAATGCTGGCTTAAGGTTTGAGTACATTTAAAATATAAATTCAGCTTAGAAATACTGATTAAGAAAAGGTAAAACAGAAGAGCTGCATCGTGTATTCCATTATATGTAATGTTGTATTCAGCAGGACAGCTTACTCACCCTTACTGCTAAGTTTTTGCAAATAAATCTCTGGCAAACTTCAGGGCATATCAAAAAACCTGTGACTGATATTTTTTATTCCCAAATTTGAGTGTTTTTAATTAGGTACTTTCTTCATGTCCATTCTGCATGAGGGAGAGGGTATGGGAGTCTCTGCGGGGAACTGTGACTCTCCACCACCATGAGGCAGGCCGGACATCTCATTATCCTTTGCTGTCTCGTCCCTTCTCCCCCTCCCCCACCAGGCTGTGAGCTTGGGCTGCCATCCGGCATAGGGGCACCAGTTTAATAATACTGCTTAGGGCCCCATAAATCCTAAGGATGGCCCTGTGGATGTGGATCCTAGTTCTGGAATGTGTGCCCAAAGTTCCAGTGTGTTCATGGTGGTGGCAGTATGCCTTGATGTTGGTACTGTGACGTAGTTGGATATGTCTGTATCAGCTTACGAAACTCTGTTTGGTTTTAGAGTGCTGTTTTGTTTCAGGAGCCTCCGCTATGTATTGTAACCTTCATGTTGGAGTGTGACCCTTATGTTGTATTGCAGCCTCCCTTGTGGGTTAGTGTATTCATTTTGTAGTGCTGTATTGGTAGCCTTTTCCCTGGGTATGTGTTACAAGCTGTGACAGAGCAATCTAGGGCCATCAGCTGTGATTGTCTGTTAACTACCAGCCCATCCACAAGAACAATGAAATGTGTACAGAAACCTGGCTGTGGGAAAGGGGCAGGTGTTCTTCAGCCTGGTTATGCAGCCTAAAGGATCAAAGACTATGTTTAAAGGGAAAAACAAGGAGGAGTCCTTGTGGCACCTTAAAAACTAACACATTTATTTGGGCATAAGCTTTCGTGGGCTATAATTCACTTCATCAGATGCATAGAGTGAAAAATACAGTAAGCAGGTATAAATATATAGCACATGAAAAGATGGAACTTGCCTTATCAAATGAGGGAGTCAGTGCTAATGAGGCCAATTCCATCAGGGTGGATGTGGCCCATTCTCAACAGTTGAAAAGAAGGAGTGAATATCAACAGAGGGGAAATTACTTTTTGTAAGGGGACTGCTCTCTGTGAAAGGGAGCCAGATCACCACCCCATGCAAAAAGGCCAAGCTAAGGAGAGAGAAGACAGAATGGCTGCCTAGCTGATGGGTGCTGGCCACACCCACGACACAAAGGAGGGGTGAGATCTGATGTGTGGGGAGTGTGTTGTCTTCCCAAAGATCTGTAACTCTCTTGTGCTATTTAAAAGAAAAGTGCCTGTGGTTAAGAAATTCCTTTAAGCCTTCCTTGCCTTCCATGCTGTCCCTGAAGGGGTTAATCAAGAAACTCATATTGCCTGCAACAAGATAGAACTCTAACAGAACATATATAGGCAACTGGGGGCTCAGGAGGGTTAAGGAGCTGAGGAGTTCTGCATGCCAAAGAAGAGGCATAGACACAGGTCTGCACTTGGGACTATGCCTGAGAGACCCAGGGTGAGGAAGAGTGATGCTCTCACCATATCATATAGGGGATCCAGCAGTTCAGTCCACTCACAATTGAGTGGTGTCCTTCCAGAGAGGGGGACTGAGCTAGGTTATGAGAAACATGTTGATTAGTTTTCAGCCCAACACGCCGGCAACATTTCATAATTAAAATTAAGTTTATCACACAATTAAGATATTTGAATTTTCAGCCTCAGTGTTGTCATTGTGGGTTAAAGTTATTTCCAACGACCATAGTTGCTATGAATATGAAGTTTGAAAGTTCTTCTTCGAGTGATTGCTCATATCCATTTCAGTTAGGTGTGCACGCGCCATGTGCACGTTCATCGGAAGACTTTTTACCCTAGCAATACTTGGCAGGTCGGCTGGGCTTCCCCTGGAGTGGCGCCGCTATGGCACCGGATATATACCCCTGCCGACCCGGCCACCCTTCAGTTCCTTCTTACCGCCCGTGTCGGTCGTTGGAACAGTGGAGTGCGGCTTAGCTGACCTCCACCTCCCTTACTACTCGTAGTTTCTCGTTGTTACTATGTACATAGTTGTTGTTCTTGTAAATATTTAGAATTAGTTGTAAGTTCTTAGTATAGTTAGTTTAGTACTAGTTAGCGGGGCTCAGGGTGTAGCCCCTTCCCCGCACCCGGTGCCGGTGCTCATGCCCGGCTCACCGGGCTTCAAACCGTGCTCGACCTGTCACAGGCCGATGCCAACAGGAGACCCACACGACTCCTGTTTGAAGTGCCTCGGAGAATCTCACTTAACAGTAAGTGCTCTATTTGCAAGGCTTTCAAGCCGCGAACTAAAAAGGAGCAGGACATCAGACTGAAACAGCTCATCATGGAAGCGGCCCTGACACCGCCACCTTCAGCACCGGTCAGTCGGTGAGCAGAAGCGCCCCTATGGCACCGGATCACATCGGTACGCCTAAAGACTCTCGGCACCGGCTGTCACCGGCACCGAAGTCAGCTCCACGTCGCTTCCTTTCCTCGAGGTCGAAGAAGACCAAGACTCCTGCTGCTTTGGCACCATCCATGCCGCAGCCAGAGAGTGCGCCCAGATTGGACTGCCCGGCGCTGATACCTGCCGCGGCACCGACTAAATTGGCACCGTTGATTCCGGTCCCACAAGGACCGTCCAGTCCGGCGCCTGATAGCTCCCCGGCGCGTACCACAGTAGAGCTCACCATGCCATCCACGCCAGAGGCGTTTTCGGCGGCGAGAGACTTAATCGCCTTAACGGACTCGGCACTGCTTCTACTCCTGGCACCGCCAGTACGGGTAATTCAATCTCTGGGCAAGCCGACCCTGACTAGACCACCGTCTGTCGGCACAGCGGACCGGCACCGCTCAAGATCGTGGTCCTGCACACGCTCCAGGTTGAGACGACGCTCCTGCTCTTGATGCTGCTCGCAGTCCCGGCACCGTTCTCCTACACGGCACCGGTCAGACTCGCGGCACCCATCGGACTCCCACTCTCCACCTCACTATGCGCGGCACCGCTCCAGTTCTCAGCACCGATCCAGGCACTGTACCTCTCGGAGCCCTTCACACTGCAGGGACTCGAGATCTCAGTTGCCCTCCCGGCACCTGTCTGGTCGCAGGTCCCGGTCTTGATCCCGGTACCATTATGAATACCGGCACCGGTCCCTGTTAAAGAGGGGAGCGAAATCCGTTGGAACCTCAGCCCAAGGTTTCTCTGCTCCTCCATGGCCATCCAGGCAGACGTCGGTGTCCTCTCACGCGGACAGTTATTACGACCAGGACCGAGATACGGAAGTGCCTACCGGGGTCTTCCAGGAGGTCCGGTCTCAGGACCCGGGACCTCAACAGTGGTCCTTTTGGACACCCTGGGCGTACCATCGGGCCCAAGGTGCTCCATTGGTCCAGACTCGCTCCGCTTCCTCAGAGCATCGAGCTCCAGAGGCCACCATTAGCCATCCCCCTCCAGCTGGGACAGAGGAGCAGATGATCCATCCACCAGGTTCCCCGGTACCACTGGAGCAGGAACCGAACCATGAGCAAGAGGCCATTCAGGACCCCCTCATCCCTGGCGTTTCATCCTCTTCCTCTCCAGATGAGGCGGTGGCAGGGACCTCATCATCAGGGCCCCCTCCGATAGACCTCCGAGCCCATCAAGACCTCCTTAGGAGGGTAGTGCTCAACATCAGTCTTCCAGTAGAGGAAGTCCCAGAGGTCGAAGACCCAGTTGTGAGCATACTGTCAGCGGATACCCCCACTAGGGTGGCTTTGCCGTTCATCAAGACCATCCAGGCCACTGCTGACACCTTATGGCAGTCCCCAACCTCCATCCCCCCTATGGCAAAGGGAGTCTAGAGGAAATACATGGTACTCTCCCGGGGGTACGAATACCTATATGTCCACCCTCCTCATTAGTTGTCCAATTGGTCAGTGAAAGGGAACGCCATGGTCAACAGGCGCCAGCCTCCAAATCAAAGGAGGCTAGGCGGATGGACCTACTGGGCCGCAAGGTATATTCGGCAGGCGCCCTTCAGCTCCGGGTGGCCAACCAACAGGCTCTCCTGAGCCGTTATAATTACAACACCTGGGCGGAGGTGGGTAGATTCACAGAACTACTACCCCGGGACTCTCGCCAGGAATTTGTCGCATTCCTTGAAGAAGGGAAGAAGGGGGCTAGAACCTCCCTCCAGGCTTCTCTCGATGCGGCCGACTTGGCAGCCAGAACTCTGGCCTCAGGTATCACCATGAGGTGTATCCATGGCTCCAGGTCTCCACCCTGCCACTCGAGCGCCAATACACCATCCAGGACTTACCCTTTGATGGCAAGGGTCTGTTCTCTGAAAAGACTGACCCCAGGTTGCAGAGTTTAAAGGACAACAGGGTCATCATGCGCTCGTTGGGCATGCATACGCCTGTGACCCAACGCAGGCCCTTCCAGCCTCAACCCCACCAGCCGTACTTTGTGCCCCGGCACAGACAAGACTTCAACAGAAGGCGCGGGTGGGGTAGCCATAGACGCCAGTCCGGGCCCCAAGGGGGTCAAAACCACGGCCCCCCAAAAGCACTTCCAGGGCCTAAGTCTACCTTTTGAAGGTACGCACGAGGACGGCGTACCAGTTTCAGGACAGGATCCTTCTCCTCCCTTCTCCAGCCGCCTCTCCTACTTCCTCCCAGCGTGATCCCAATTGACCTCAGACATCTGGGTCCTACGCATGGTGAAACAAGGATACCCTCCAATTTTGTTTCAACCCCGCCTTCCCACCCCCCCAACCCAGTCCCTCTTCAGGGACCCCTCTCACGAGCAAGTCCTCTTACAAGAGGTGCAGTCTCTCCTCGCGCAGGAGCAATAGAGGAGGTACCACCAGACGAGAGGGGAAAAGGGTTTTACTCCCGCTACTTTCTGATCCCCAAGTCCAAGGAGGCCTCAGGCCTATCCTAGACCTGCGAGGCCTCAACAAGTTTATGGTCAAGTTGAAGTTCCGCATGGTCTCCCTGGGGACCATTATCCCGTCCTTGGATCCTGGAGACTGGTATGCCGCCCTCGACATGAAGGACGCATACTTCCACATCGCCATCTTCCCTCCACACAGGAGGTATCTTCGCTTTGTAGCCAATCACCAGCACTTCCAATTCACAGTCCTCCCCTTTGGCCTCTCCACGGCCCCAAGGGTGTTTACAAGTGTATGGCCGTCAGTCGCCCACCCACCTCCGCCGGCAGCAGATACATTTCGTATTCCCGTATCTGGACGACTGGCTCATCAAAGGAACCTCCCAGACCAGGTCAGGTCACAACAGCACGGACATAATCACGGACCTATTCTCCCGGTTGGGCTGCTCCTCAATGCGGAAAATCCACCACTGGTTCCCACACAAAGGCTGGACTTCATAGGGGCAACCCTGGACTCCACTCGAGCCAGGGCCTACCTACCTCAGCCACGTTTCCAGACGATCATGGCGATCATTTGAGGTCTGCAGAACTCCCCAACCACCTCAGCTCGCACGTGTCTTGGCCTACTAGGCCACATGGCCGCCTGTACTTATGTGACCAAATATGCCAGGCTCCGCCTCCGGCCCCTTCAAACGTGGCTCAATTCGGTGTACCATCCAGGCAGGGACCCAATAGACATTCTGGCGACTGTTCCCCCGAGCACCTTACGCTCCCTTGACTGGTGGCTAACTCCCTCCCTGGTGTGTGCAGGGCTACTGTTCCATCCACCACAGCCCTCGCTGTCCCTGCAGATGCATCGTCTCTTGGTTGGGGGGCTCACCTTGGTCACCTTTGTACCCAGGGCCTTTGGTCATCGCAGGAGCTGATGCTCCACATAAATGTCCGAGAGCTGAGAGCAGTCCGCCTCGCGTGCCAGGCGTTCCAGCAACATCTTCACGGCCGTTGTGTCTCAGTGTTTACAGACAACACAACGGCCATGTATTATATCAAAAAACAGGGAGGGATTCGCTCTTCTTCCCTGTGTCAAGAGACCATTCGACTCTGGGACTTCTGCATAGCCCACTCAATAGACCTGGTAGAGTCCTTTCTCCCAGGGGTTCGGAACACTCTGGCGGATCAGCTGAGCAGATCCTTCCTCTGCCTCGAATGGTCGATAAGACCAGACGTTATTCATTCAGTCTTCCAGAGGTGGAGTTTTTCCCTCATAGACCTGTTCGTCTCTCGCACGAACAGGAAATGCCAAGCATTCTGTTCCTTCCAGGGTCTTTCACCGGGATCGATCACGGACGCATTCCTCATGTCGTGGAGGCACCACCTGCTCTATGCCTTCCCACCATTCTCTCTGGTTCACAAGGTCCTAATAAAACTCCGGAGGGACAGAGCGCATCTAATCCTGATTGCGCCGGCGTGGCCCAGACAGCACTGGTACACCACCCTGCTCAACCTGTCCATGGTCAGCCCAGTTACCCTGCCACTCCTTCCAGACCTCATAACGCAGGACCACGGCAGTCTTCGCCACCCAGACCTCCAGGCCCTTCATCTCATGGCATGGTTCCTGCATGGCTGAACAGATCGGAGTTACGCTGTTCCACTCCGGTACAGCATATTCTCCTAAGTAGCAGAAAGCCTTCCACTCGGTCAAAGTACCTGGCCAAGTGGAAACGTTTCTCCTGCTGGTGTACAACGCAGAATGTTACTCCTTCTGAGGTCTCGATCCCTGCTGTTTTGGACTACCTCTGGTCTCTTAAGCAACAGAGCCTGGCGATAGCCTCCAAGTGCACCCTCAGAGAAGATATCTCCACATTCCATCCTGGAGAAAGTGGTCACTCTGTGTTTTCCCACCCCTTAGTTACTAGATTTCTTAAGGGCCTGGAGCGCCTCTACCCCCAAGTATGCCGCCCTGCCCCCATCTGGGACCTCAACTTAGTCCTAAGCAGACTTATGCATTGCCATTTGAGCCATTGGCGACTTGCTCAGTCCTGTACCTGTCGTGGAAGACAGTCTTCCTAGTGGCAATTACATCGGCCAGAAGGGTCTCCGAACTTCGAGTGCTTACGGTGGACCCACCGTATACTGTCTTTCACAAGGACAAGGTACAGTTGCGTCCTCATCCGGAATTCCTCCCTAAGGTAGTGTCGGCCTTCCATACCAACTAGGACATCTTCCTCCCGGTCTTCTTTCCGAAGCCTCATTCTTCTCGACGGGAGCAGCAGTTACACTCCTTAGATGTCGGTAGGGCGCTCGTTTTTTATATCGAGCGGACAAAGCCCTTCCGGAAATCCCCCCGGCTGTTCGTGGCAGTTGCTGAATGGATGAAAGGTCTACCAGTCTCCTCCCAGAGGATCTCCTCTTGGGTAACGGCATGCATACGCACATGCTATTACCTGGCTCATGTCCCTTTGGGTCATCTCACTGTGCATTCTACCAGAGCTCAGGCTTCATCAGCCGCCTTCCTGGCCCATGTGCCTATCCAGGAGATATGTCGCACAGTGACCTGGTCATCGGTTCGCACCTTTTCTTCGCACTGTGCTCTGGTCCAACAGTCTAGAGATGATGCAGCCTTTGGCTCAGCGGTTCTGCACGCTGCCACATCTCACTCCGACCCCTCCGCCTAGGTAAGGCTTGGGAATCACCTAACTGGAATGGATATGAGCAATCACTCGAAGAAGAAAAGACGGTTACTCACCTTTGTAACTGTTGTTCTTCGAGGTGTGTTGCTCATATCCATTCCAAACCCACCCTCCTTCCCCACTGTCAGAGTAGCCGGCAAAAAGGAACTGAAGGGTGGCTGGGTCGGCAGGGGTATATATCCGATGCCACAGCGGCGCCACTCCAGGGGGCGCCCAGCCGACCCGCCGAATGTTGCTAGGGTAAAAAGTCTTCCGACGAACGTGTACGCGGTGCGCGCACACCTAACTGGAATGGATATAAGCAACACATCTCGAAGAACAACAGTTACAAAGGTGAGTGACCGTCTTTTTTGATGCAAGATTTCTGAAGGCTTTGGAGAAGTCCCTGGAAGCATGGTAAGAAAAAAAATATTGATCTTTTCCCCACATAGCTATACAGCGTTTGAACTTCCTCTTCTCTTCCATCTGAAGCTCTGTTAGGTGCCTTTGGCGGGTCAGAAGGCGTTGCTGAAATGTCCACCAGTGCCTCATGGAAACTCTGCCTGTTTTCCGACACAGGAATGAAAATGCAAGCAAGAGAACTTGAAAAGGGGTTTCCTCCATGTGGCTCGACAGGATGTGTTGGCAGGCTGTTCAAAATTGTTGTAATGTGCAAGGTGGTCGGTAAAGTTTTCCCACAGAGCACGCAGGTCAAAGGGCTAGAGCAGCCATGTTTTGGGAGGGAGCTAGGAAGTCTTGAATATGGTGGTTTGACTCGGGTCTTAGTGCTGCAGTGTGGCATCCAGAGCCCCAGGTTCTAGCCTGGGTTAAAAAGTTCTCAATGTAGAGTTAAGAATCAGCATCGAGGCTCGAGCCCTGGGTTCTATAACGCAGATCGGCTGACTTGAGAGGTAGCGCAAGCATCAATAGTAATATAGCCGTGGTAGCACTGACAGCAGCAGCAAGACTTAGCCATGCTGAGTACCTACCTACTGGTTTCAGGGGGTTTGTACTTGGCATCAACGGTGAAGAATTGGAGCTATATTTGTGCAACTTATGAATTCTGATTGATATTGTGAAACTGTAATATGAAAATCTGCAGTGTCATGAGTACAAAGAACAGGAGTACTTGTGGCACCTTATTGACTAACACATTTATTTGAGCATAAGCTTTCCTGGGCTACAGCCCACTTCATCGGATGCATAGAATGGAACATATAGTAAGAAATTTATACATACAGAGAACACGAAAAGGTGGAAGTACCCATACCAACTGTAAGAGGGTAATTATTTAAGAGAAGCTATTATCAGCAGGGGAGAAAAACTTTTGAAGTGATAATCAAGATGGCCCATTTTGGACAGTTGACACGAAGGGTGGGGTACTTTCACATGCAATAATTCATTGTGTATGACAAGCCATCCTCTCTTTCAAACCTGAGTTACATTATCTTTCTATTAATTCAAGTTTCAAGCTTCTCCTTGTGAGTCGTGTGTTTAGCTTTTACGTTTTGCAAAATTGCCACCTTCAGGTCTTTACTGAGATGATTAGAGGGTGAAGTGTATCTCGCTCTGGTTTTTTGCAACGTTAAGATTCTGATGTGCAGATTTGTAGCCATTATTCTTTGTGTAGAGATTTGTCTGGTTTGGACCAATGTGACATTGGCAGAGAGGAATTGCAGGCGACATGAATACGGCATATTCACATTGGATCAGATGTGCAGATGAACGTGCCCCGATGGCGTATGGCTGATGTGTTGAGGTCCAGGTGATGGTGTCACTTAATAGATATTGGACAATGTTTGGCATCCAGGGCCTTTGTGATGGCAAGTATCTCATGGGTTTGTGTTTTTGTTGTGTTGGTTGTAGTTGCTGGTGGTATTGGCTTCCGGTTAGAGGGTCTGTCCTGTAAAGCAGGAGGTCTGTCCCGAAATCTGTGCGAAGTGATAGGGATCATCTTTCAGGACAGATGCAAATCTTGATATGCTTTGGTGTGAGGAAGGTGAGACGGCTAGTGGCGTGTTTTGTTATTTTTGTTTGTTGGCCTGCTTGAGGATGGTTCTGGGATACTACGTGGTCTGGTCAATCTTTTTCACCTTCTACAGTAGGGTATTAGTTTTAAAAGTCTTGATAGAAATCCTGTAGTGCTGTCTCTTGTTGATGGGATTTGGAGCAATATTGTCGTTGTATCTTGGCTTGGCTGTAGACAGTGGATCGTGTAGGTGGTCCTGGATCGGAATGCTGGAGTGGCATGATAGGTAAGTATATAGTGGTCAGTATTAGGTTTTCTAGTAAGGGTTAGATGTTTATGTGACCATTCGGCTTTATTAGTCACAGTGGTGTCTAAGGAAAATTGTGCTCACTTGTGTGGACTGGTCAGCTGAGTGTTATGTGTGGGATGTAATTGTTGAAATAATGATGGATTCCTAAGGGCTTCTTTTCCATGGGTCTAGATGATGATGTCATCAATGTAGCGTAGGTAAAGTAGGGGCGTTAGGGAACAAGAGCTAAGGAAGCGTTGTTCTAAGTCAGCCATAAAAATGTTGGCATACTGTGGGGCCATGTGGGTACCCATAGCAGTGCCACTGACTTGAAGGTATATATTGTCCCCAAATGTGAAATAGTTGTGGGTGAGGACAAAATCACAAAGTTCAACCACCAGGTTTGCTGTGACATTATCGGGGATACTGTTCCTTGATGGCTTGTAGTCCATCTTTGTGTGGAATGTTGGTGTAGAGGGCTTCTGCATCCATAGTGGCCAGGATGGTGGTTTGTGGAAGATCACTGATGGATTGTAGTTTCCTCAGGAAGTCAGTGGTGTCTTGAAGATAGCTGGGAGTGCTGGTAGTAAAGGGCCTGAGAAGAGAGTCCACATAGTCAGACAATCCTGCTGTTAGGGTGCCAATGCCTGAGATGATGGGGGTGTCCAGGATTTCCAGGTTTATGGATCTTGGGTAGCAAATAGAATACCCCTGGTCGAGGTTCTAGGCATGTATCTGTACAGATCTCTTCCTGTGCTTTTTCAGGGAGTTTCTGGAGCAGATGGTGTGGTTTCATTTGGTAATCCTCAGTGAGATGAGAGGATAATGGCCTGTAGAATGTGGAGTTAGAGAGCTGCCTAGCAGCCTCTTGTTCATATTCCAATTTATTCATGATGACAACAGCACCTCCTTTGTCAGCCTTTTTGATTATGATGTCAGAGTTGTTCTTGAGGGTGTTGATGGCGTTGTCTTCAGCACGGCTGAGGTTATGGGGCAAGTGATTCTGCTTTTCATGAGTGTGTGATGGTCTTTGCTTGTGGGAAGTCTTGCCTAATAGGCAGGACTTAAGCCCTTTGATGTGTAGGGGAGCCTGGGCCCCCACACTCCACCGGGCTCCTGCCCACTGCCCAGTGAGAGTGACACACGGGCCTGACGCCCATTTGAGAGGGCCCCCAAACCCAGGGAATTTGAGTGGGTGGTATTGTGATCTAGCACTCGGGGTCGCAACACCACTCAAATTTGGCTGTGGATGAGTAGTGGGCAGGCTCAATTTCCAAGACACCCTCCCCTGTCCCATTGAGGCCTCTTTGGTCTCCATCAGTGTTCCCTCTAATTTTTTACCTCCATGTGCAGAATGAATTTTATTATTTGGACCAATATGGAGTTGATGTGTGACGCATCACCTCCATATTGGTGCACATAACAAAATTATGTGGTGAATGTAGGGCTGAGGGGTTCGGGTTTGGGCTCTGGGGAGGGGCTGGGGATGAGGGGTTCAGGGTGTGGGGGGCGGGACAGAGGGTTGGAGTGCAGGAGAGTGCAGGCTCTGGTTGGGGGTGGGGCCAGGGATGAAGGGTTTGGGGTGCAGGCTGCCCCCGGGCTGCGGTGGGGAGTGAGAACTCCCCCCAGCCCTCTCTCGCCACAGCAGCTCAGGGAGGTGCCTCTCCCCAGCTGCAGCAGGTTTGGTGGAACTGGGTTGGCTTGAAGGAGGGGCTCCTCTCCCCGGCAGCTCCGCTGGGCCTGGGCTGGGCCTAAGCTGTTGTGGCAGGTCCATGCTGGTGTCAGTTGGGAGAGGCGCCTCTCCTGACCATGGCAGGTCCGTACTGGGGAAGGGGCATCTCTCCCGCTGCAGCCCTGAGCGCCTGCTTGGGGCTTAATACGCAGTTGTGCAACCTTGTAACTTAGAGGGACTTAGGTCTCCATGATGGTTTTTTTTTTGTTTGTTTGTTTTTAAGAGTGGAGGGATTCAGTTTCAGATTTTGCCCCAGGCCCCCCAAACCTCTGTGCACCCTAGATGGTTTCCCAAGGACTTGCAAGCAAAGAGTGTGATAGAAAGTAAGGGGTATTGCTGTTTCAGATGTTTGTTTTGTATGCCCTATGCTTTACATGATTAAGTATAAGAAAGCATAAAGGTATTAGTTTTGTGCAAAGAGGGCATGCTTGTGTTGACTGCTTCACAACCGCTGCATGCCCCTGACAGAGTTTAACTGTAATCAGATGCTTTATATCTTTAATGTGGAAGAGGGGTGTTTTTATGTAACTGAGGTATTTCAGGGGTCAATGCTGGTCCTGGAGGCCTGTGGCAGGTGGGTTGAGGAGCCCCATTTTGGAGAGAGGTAGCTGACTGAGAGGCAGTGCCTAGGAAATGTGTCAGAAAGGTCAAGAGAGGAACCTGCTGGCAGTCTAGAGGCTTAACATACTCCAGAGGATACAAACCGCAGACACGTGGATTCCCCTCTCAGCAATCCCAGAGGATGATTTGTGAAGAGGCATATACTAGGTTACATGACAATAGTGGTTTGAAAGTGATACTTAGTATAGAATGTATGTCTGTGTGACCCTTTTCATGTCATACGTGGCACCATGTGATATAAAACAATGTTCAACCTTATACAGATAATATGTGCTTGTCTACATGGCAAGTTATTGGGCAGCAAGCCAGGGTATGAATCTGTTATGCATCAGCTTGCCATACAGTAATGTCCCATGTGGCCAGGGTGGATTTGATTTAAATCAAATTGATTTAAATCACTCGTCAGGAAGACTTGATATAATCATAGATTTCTACATAAAAGTGCATTCTTTTTGGTTATTATAACCTTAATAGATATTCTTCACAACTCATGGATAGATGTAGGTTTCATTTTTAGAAGGTACACACTATACGTTTTTAAGTGATTTATTTTGAAAAAAACTTCAGATTAGTTTTACAGATATATCAGAAAATGAATGAATGATTGGTTATTTCATTTACCAAAGGTAATTGAAGCAGATATTTATGAAGTCATTGGGAGGTGAACTATCTCCAGTTCAACAAGTTAATCCTTAATATTTGTCTTGCCATGCTGTATTAGGTGGAGAACATCACCAGACAGACATTTAAATTGTTTTATTTAACTAAAACAACATTATATATTCTGGATTTTTTTCTTTGACAGAAAACATAATATTTTAACAAAACAAGCATATGAATTTTTGAATTTAGTAAAATATTCAAGTTTTTTAAAATCAGATTTTTGGTAAAATCATTTTTAACTAAAATAGTTAAATGAAATATTTTTAAAAAAACAGCAAAAATTAAATCAACTCTGTCAGCCAGGTCAACATGAGAAACTTAAAATATTGGCTTCTGCAGCTAACTCAGTAGTCTTCACCTTCATTTTCCTGTTTGTTCATAATCTGGAAAAGAAAAGCTTTCTGCTTTTTCAGGTCCCAAATGATTTCTCAGTTTGGAATGAATTAGTCCAAAGGAAGAAAATATTTTTTCTACACTGGCAGAAGAAGCTACTGCTGTTAAAAGTGAGAGTATCACTTCAACAGTCTCTGAATCCAAGTGCTTAAGTGACGTCCACCAGTTCACTGGTGTTACTTTCTTTAAAACATCACCAGCAAACATATATGTCTTAAATGGTTCACCCTTAGCTCTGAAGTTTATTATAGTTGGCATTATGGAGGGATAATGCTGGATGTCCATGTCATAGCCAACTCCTCTTCTTCAGCAGTTAAGGTTTGACCCTGGGACCGAGTATGGAGAATATTTGCAAGAAAATGAGCTGGAGATAGTGCTTGTCCCATTCGTTTTTTTAATGCTTGTAATTTAACTCTGTCGTTGCATATTTCTCTTTTTAAGCTCTCACTCACTTCCTTCTAAATTTCAATGTCATCAGCAATAAAACAGCTATTTCCCTGCATTTTGTTCAAGGCTACAGAAATAGGCTTCCGAGTACTCAGCATGTGTTCAACATATCTCTTAAGCCCAATGTTGAGAACTTTGGCTATGACAGTGCCATCCATTTTTTCACAGTTTTGTTCACAAACTGTCATCAGATTAGGCCAGTTCTTGATATAGTTCTCAAAAGAGTCCACTACTGAGTTCCATAGCACATCTTGTGGGAGAGTTGGCTTGGTCCCCTCCCTCCCCCCACCCACACAGTTTTTTCGGAGTAGCTGCTGCAAAGTGGTTGCTATGGAAGTATTTTGCAATTTCTAAAACATTAGCCTTTATTTATGGAACACTGAAATTTTTGGCTAGGAGGTGCATCAATTTAGCAGTTCAACCATGTGTTATTAGCTTGGAATTCTCTTCTCTCTCTTTTAAATAATTTCTTCACATCTTGGACACATTTGCAGCATTGTCTGTGACCAAGTTGCGTACTAGACATTTGATTTTGTTATAGTTTTTACTGCTACTTCTTGTAAGTATTCTGCTGTTTGTACATTTCCTGAGATATCAATTGTTTCTGTAAGGAAGACATTCCCTTCTTCTGTTACACAATCACATACAGCAGGATCATTGTGGACATTGCTCCACTGATCAAGACTCAGGTTAACAATTTTACCCTCTAGACCTTTTGCACACTGTTCAACTTCTTTCATACACTTTATCCAGCAATTTGCCTGCGACATCTGCTCTGTTGGGTGGACTGTATTCTGGTCTTAATGACTGAATGAACTATGTTAATGAAGTATGGGTTCTCTATCATATGGAAAGGAGAGTTTGTTGCATAAACTCACCAGGCAATTTTTTCATCAATTACCTCTTTTTGTAATCTGCTGGTTCTTATCACAAACTTATCTGTGGTTGTTTCTGGATGATGGAGGTTTTTTTTCTCTTTTTGCTACAGGTGATATACTGTGGCGATGTGACTGAAACACTATCATTGGCAGATAACTCTGAAACTATAGAAAATGTTGGTGATGTTAAAGGTGGATAATCTTGGGATTCCTGTATGTTGAGGATGGATTCTCCTAAACAAAATAAGTCAATGCAGTTATTTAATTATTATCACCATACTGCTCATTTAGTATTACTCATTGCGTTCACTGACACTCAGTACTACTTTAAAGGTGAAATTGTAAAAGGAAGTTATGCCTATTTCACCTATTTATTTTTTACCACAACTGCATATAAAATGGTAGCACCATAGAGTAACAACTATATTTTGTGCTCAAACATGAGAATTCAAGAATAGTCCAGAAGGAAGACAGGCAGTCCTTAAGAAAGATGTGTGAAATAAAAAAGTTTACAAGCCTGAAGATCCTGCATGTTCTTTTCATCATCTTCAATGCAGCTTCCTCCTGAGAAGGAACGCTTCT
>NC_133770.1:76220073-76308170 GCF_003597395.2 Chelonoidis abingdonii
ATAAGATTGGGTCCCTAATCCATGAACTATTGGAACTCATTTACAAAACTTTTCTTAAATGTTACATGAATATATTGTCTCATACTATAGAATTAGAATTTATAATCCGTATTCCCTAATGAGATATCTCTGAGCTATAATGTATCTTAATTAAAACTATCTTTTAGATAGATTTTTTCCTCAAAAAGCATCGTATCAAAAAAATCCAATTTAAATACAAAAAATCCATTTGTTTTATTAGAAAAAATTATTTATCCACCCTGCGTGTGACCATTCAATATCCACAGTGAAGCAAAGTCCCAGAGTGCAGTTGGGCTTACTATGCTTTTAAGTAGCCACATTCTGGGGCTGTGAGTGAACAATAGCAATGTCCACATGAGACATTGCTCTGCGGCAGATTGGTGTGCTGTAGATTCACACCCTGGCTTTCTGCACAATAACTGAAAAGCCCTGTATTATATGGTGGTGTAGCTGTGTTGGTTCCAGCATACTAAAGAAACAAGGTGGGTGAGATAATATCTCTTATTGAACTAACTTGGTGAGAGGGACAAGCTTTCAAGCTTACACAGAGCTCTTCCTCAGATCTAGGAAACATAGAGTGTCACAGCTAAACAATGCTATGCTAAATAATCTCTTCCATCTTGTATTTAACTGTGACACTCTGAGTACAGTTCCCAGACGTGAAGAAGTCTCTGGAAACTTAAAAGCTTGTCTCTCTCCAACAGAAGTTGGTCCCCTTGTCTCTATCCAAGGATTTGTCTGCACTACGCACCTTTTAACGACACAGCTGTACCACTAAAGCCATGCCACTAAAAAGTGTAGACCCTGTTCGTTGGCGGGAGAAAAAACTTCCACCCCCAATGAGCGGCAGCATCTTTGTCCGCAGGAGAGTGCTTCTGCAGACAAAGCGCTGTTCACACCATTGCTTTTTGTCAGCAAAACTTTTGTCGTTCAGGGGTGTGTGTTTTTTCCACACCCCTTGTCATGGTACAATTCCCCAGTCTGAACCTTAGCGTTCAAAAGATGGGGTACCAGCATGAATTCCTCTAAGCTTAATCACCAGCTTAGAACCTGTAGTGCTGCCCAATCCAGTTCCAGTGCCTGGTTAACTCTGGTCCCCCAAAACCCTTGCCCGGGAGCCCCAGACAGACCCCTTGGATCTCAAACAGGAAAAGAAACCCTTTCCCAACCGTTGGCACTCCAGCTTCCCCTCTCCTGGGTTACCTGAAGATCACTGTGTGATTAAACTCCTTGAATCTTAAACAGAGAGAAAATCACTCCCTCTCTCCCTCTCTCTCCCCTCAGTCAACTTCCTGAAAAGACAGTATCTGAACAGAGAGAATAGCCTCATCTTCTTCCTCTTTCCCACACATTTCCCTGTGAATCCATGACCGTCCTCGGGTCTCAACCAGAATAAAAGAACAATCAGGTTCTTAAACAACAAAATTTAATTAATTTTTACTGTGTTCTCCTTTATCTTGTAAATTTAAAATGGATAGTACAGGGTTTTTACTACAGGCACTGGGAATATCCCTACCCAGCCTAGTATTCCAAACAATTAAAGTCCTTTTGACTAAAAAACATTGAACCCTCGTAGCAAGACATTGCCAATATCAAAAAAACACATAAGCTAACTGTTTATCTATCTATACTTACTATTTGGAATCTATAAGAGCCATGTATCAGGGAAGATTGTGAGAGAAACATGGCTGACGTATGGTCTCTTGAGTCGAGGGACAAAACACAGCATCAATCAAGAAACTTCCCTCCCTCAAGATTTGAAAGTATCCTGTCTCCTGATTGGTTCTCTGGTCAGGTGACAGCCAGGCTTACTGAACTTGTTAACCCTTTATAGTCAAAGAGATATAAAGTACTTCTGCGCTATTAACTTTTCTTATCTGTTTATGACACCCCTGAATGACAAAAGATTTGTCATTCAGTTTCCAGTGTAGACAAAGCCTTAATCTAAACCCTGTATTAAGTATTTAAGGCCCAATCCTTTGAGACACTTAGCACCCTCAGCTCCTGTTGAGTTCAACAGAAACTGGGAAATACTCATTACCTCTCACAGTGAGGCTCATGAACGACTATAAACTATTATTTGTTTGAATATCTTGTATCTTTGCAGGTTGTTGCTATTTTCTCAGTGAGTTATATATTCATAAGTTTGAACAGATTGAAAATACGTTCAAAGAACCCAGCTCTGAGCCAAATTTGGATTCCTTCTCAGTTTTTATCCATTGTGATCCTATTGAGACAACAGCGCTTGTGATGAAAAGCGATTAAGTGAAGCAAAGGCTGTAATGAGATGCAGCATACACTACTCAAGTATCCAGGATGAGTAATATTTACCTGTCTTTATTTTTGGAAAATGTGCAAAATTTGTTCCTTGTGTATTTTTTTTCAGGTTGAATCAATTGAGAGTATATGATATGACTTTTTACAAGCACTTAATTGGGACTGTGAAGTGGGCAAATGAAATGTAGAAATTAGAAATGAATTATTTTTCCAATTTGTTGTTGTAAATGCTGGAGAAAGGATATGAAAAGCTCTACTGACTAGGAAGTTTACTATGCTGTGATTATGGGTCCAATTATCGGTTATGTAAATGCTGGACTTTAGCTTTGTGCCATCCAGTTGTAAAAACAAACAGACAAACAAAAAACTGCTCAGAGAGGTAGGTAGCAAGTGGAAAGTTTTCATAAGCAGTACGGTCAGATCTAGAAGTATGGGAACTCTTACGCACATTTACTCTGACCTTCAGTCCCAGAGATGAAAAAACTGCTTTAAACTATTCTACTCTGAGGTCTACTGTGTGTAGAAGAATAAAAGAAGACATTATTACAAAGAGAGTTCCTAAATTTTTAATTATTTTCCCCATATTCAAGGGATTTGCTAGTAAGAATAGAAACATCTACAGAAACAATTTTTATTTATATTAATATCTTATAGTCAGCATGTAATCTGAAATAATTACAGTGAATATACTTTTTTCTTCAAGCACTCAGAACTTGCATTCATTCCAGGATTTTTACTACACAGTCCTGAAAAGATAATCCCTCAATGTATTATGCTTCATTTTTTTGAATTTATCCAAGTGTCTTTTGTGAGCTTTTTAGTATAAGTTACCCAGTTTGACAAAAGATGACACACATGTTGAAGAATAATAAATTTAAAATTAATTTACTAGATAGTATTTTATTACAATAAATTATATATATATATATTTCCCTGACTTTCTTTATATAGAAAAGCAGCCTCTAACTCAAAGTTTTTGATAGAGGCTCATGGATTCAGCATATACCTCTACCCTGATATAACACGACCCGATATAACATGAATTCGGATATTACGTGGTAAAGCAGCACTCCAGGAGGGCAGGGCTGCGCATTCCATTGGATCAAAGCAAGTTCAATATAACGCCATTTCACCTATAATGCGGTAAGATTTTTTTTGGCTCCCTAGGACAGCGTTATATCAGGATAGAGGTGTACTTATTTTGTATTTAAATGTTTTAAGAGATTTTAATAAATTTAGGCCTTGACATATCTTATGTTTAAATTCAGATTTCATTTTAAGCAGATTTATTTTTGAAAAGAAAAATGTTTGTTACTGAAATTAAGAAAATCAAAATAATCTTGTTTTAAAATTTGTTTTTTCAAATAAATCACCTTTTTTTTTTTTTATATGTATGTATGTGACAGGGTCAGGCCAGATGGCTACAGGAGAGTGTTAGAAGGCAGATATATTAGTCCCAGATTAAGTAGATCCCTTTTCCCTGGGTAAGGTAATGGGGCAGTTCCAGAACAAACAGGAACTTGCTAGAACCAACTAAGGCAGGCGGGCTAATTAGGACACCTGGAGCCAAAGAAGAAACTGCTAGAATCAGTTAGGACAGGCTGGCTAATCAGGGCACCTGAATTAAAAAGTACCTCATTTCAGTTTGTAGTGTGCATGCAAGGAGCTGGGAGCAAGAGACACTAGGAGCTGAGAGTGAGAAGGCATATTGTTGAAAGACTGAGGAGTACAAGCATTATCAGACACCAGGAGAAAGGTCCTGTGGTGAGGATAAAGAAGATGTTGGGAGGAGGCCATGGGGAAGTAGCCCAGGGAGTTGTAGCTGTCGTGCAGTTGTACCAGGAGGCACTGTAGACAGCTGCAGTCCACAGGGCCCTGGGCTGGAACCTGGAGTACAGGGCAGGCTTGGGTTCCCCCCAAACCTCCCAACTTCTGATCAGACACAGGAGGAATTGACCTGGACTGTGGCTTCTACCAGAGGGGAAGGTCTCTAGGCTGTTTCCTGACCCACATGGTTAATCTCTGAGGTGAGCAAATTCTCCAATAAGTGCTGGACCCACCAAGGTAGAGGAGGAACTTTGTCACAATATAGATAATGTTATATCACACATACACACCCACCCCATCCATTCTGGGCCTGGCTATGAAGGAGTTTATCACTCAGCCTCATTTAAGCTCCCAGGTGACACTTTGAACCTATCCTATCCTTTGGGTCACATGGCTTTATAGACCTATGTGACACCTTTCACAAAACTTGGTCTTGGAAGTCTATAAGCTTGGTTATGGACAGTTTACTTACCAAGCAAGCACAGTGTGGACAAACTGATCTCACTTCCCCTCATTGTTCAGTCAACTTTCTCCCGGTGAGAGAAAAGGGAGACTCTGGTGGGGGGAGGGCATTCATTCCTCACCCCCCCAAAAAAGATTGATTAGAGCAGGGGTAGGCAACCTATGGCATGCGTGGAAAATTGAACAAAATGGAGGGCTGGTGATCCTGATTGCTCCTAGGTGACTGAGGCAGTTCTGGTTCTTGAGCATTCTCCACATGTCCTTGTGTTTGTGCATCTATATTCACCTCTTACAGACACATTGACTCGGATCAGACATTTCAGTCCAGCACTCTTCCATTTAACAGTTTGGTATTTGAATGGATGATTTGAATGTGACCTGGAAGAGTCATGCTCAGAGCTACTACAATCCATCATTAGCAATAGTAGGAAAGATTCTACGAGGAAATGCAAAGTGGAAAGGATTTTCTACCTTGTGCCAGCATTGTTGAATAAACTCGGAGGAGTGCCATTGATCCCTACTGTTGGGACTGCCTCCTCTTTCTAAAATCATTGGGACTATCAACTCCTTGTGTGTGCACTTGCCAGCTATTAATGCCTTTCCCCCTATGTTGGACAGCCCCTTGATCTTTGCCCATCGTATTGCAGTATGGATTCTGAAGGGACTTGTCAGTACCTTTCGTTTGATACTAACAGCTACCCCAATTTGCGACCTAAAGCTAGTGCTGTCGATATTAATGAAGGCTCAGTTTAAACTGTTAACCTCATGTTCCTTTGCCCAAGGTTACCTTTCTTGATGCTATCCTCTCAGCCAGAAGAGTAGGAGAGCTGGAGGCCCTTATTGCTGATCTGCCTGATAGTGTCTTCCATAAGGACAACGTTTCCCTGAGCATATACCCCAAATTCATCTCCAAAGTAATTTTAGAATTTAATCTGAACCAGGTCATCCACTTCCCTGTCTTCTACTCAAAGGTGCACGCCATCAAAAAAGCACAAGAAATTACTCTCTGGATGTCCATCAAGCCTTGGCATTCTACGTGCAGAGAACAAAACCTTTTAGGGAATCTCCTAAATTGTCTCCTTTGCAGAACAAATAAGAGGGAAAGTGATCTCACAGAGATTTTCCAGATGGATTTTGGGCTGCATCCTGCTTTCTTATGAGTTAACGGTGACCCCTCCCCCATAAGGGGTGAAGGCCCACTTGACCAGAAACTAGGCTGCGTCAGTAGCTTTGCTTCAAGATGTACCTCTTCCGGTGATATGTAGAGCAGCAGTATGGGGCTCTGTTCCCACTTTTGCAAAATATTATGTCCTGGTACAAGCTTCTACAGCAAACACGTTCTTTGGCAGTCCTGCAGTAGGTGATACAGTAGGGTTCCTTGCACCATCCTCCTCAATGAATACTGCTTTGTCACCTCAAATGGAGTACACGTAGGGGTCATTACTCAAAGAAGAAAGAGAGGTTATCTAACTTTAAGATGTGTGGTCCCTGTCTATATTCCGCTACCCACCCTCCTTCCCCTCTGCCGCAAAGCCTTATCCTTGGGCTGTTTGTGGTAGAAAGGCAACTGGGGAAGGGGGCGGTTCACACTGTCTCTTATGCACTCGGTTTTGAGCCTAAGAAGAAGCGCACAGGTGCAGACCAAAATACATTGATAGAAAAAAAAATGATTTCAGGCTCGTGGAGTGCACGTGCACCACTCGAGTGAAATGTAGATAGGAATCACATCTTGACAAACTCCATTTACTGTATAGGTAAATAACCTTTCTTTTGTGAAGATTAAGTAGTTAGCACTTGTAAAGTGGTGCATAAATCCTAAAACTACCCTGAAATGTACTGAACTATTTAGTGGTTGAAGCACTAGTAGCCCTATGACGTCTATTTATTTGGACAGCTGTCCCATAGAAAACTTTGTAAAGCACTTGCAACAACGCTTGGATGCCAACAAAAGAAATAGGAATCCACTTCTCTAGCAGGAGACCAAGTGAAATGTAAAGATCATACATATATGCATTTTACATGAAGTATGCCATTTAAGTTTTCTCCATCTACCCAAGCAGTTTGGGTGTGCTCAGCAGTATTTGCATATCTCAATTTGAGGTGTATCATAAAGAACCATCTCAGTGCTCTGCCTCAAAATTCTTAAGCCAGCCATGTGCATAGGAGAATGATAATTGGTGTAGATTGGATCGATGGCAGAAATGAGAGGATGGGGGAGATTCACTAGACACTCTCAGAAAAGAAAAGGAAGAAACTGAGACAAGAGTGAGAGAGATTGAAAGGAAGGAAGATTGAAATGCCAAGTAAAAGGGGGAAATAACTGGCCATAAGAAGGATTTGATGGATGAAGAGAGATCCTTAAAATCCAAAAGGAATCGATGAGAGAAGGCCAAGAAGAATATTGAGTTTTAAGGAGGAGATTATATTTTTAATTGTATCCAACAAGAAACTCAAAAACAAATCCTTTTTCCTAAAATTTAGGAATCCCTTATTTGAAAGAGCTTATAGGTAAGTGGGTGGGATATCTTTCTCTAAAATGACATAAACTATACCCTGGCAGCTGAAAAGCTTTTTACCATGTGATCCTGAAAATTTTAAATCATATATAGAAAAGGAACTATTAGAATAGAAGAAAATAAAATTTAAGTTCTTAATGACAGGAATATTATTATTAAATTAATATGTTTGTGTCTACTTGAATTTGTCAGTTTGTCATTAAAAAACTTTGTTCTAGGGGAAGTGTAACATCTTGTTCCAAATGAAGTGAATTTTCAAAAGGCTGAAGAAGCAGGCAAAATATAAAGCAAAAAAAAGATGTCAAAGAGGAGAGTTTGCAGAGGAAGTAATTGACAGTACCCTCTAGACTGTAAAAATTACCTGCAGACTGCCCTAGATTTCAAGCTCTTTTGATAACACTGTGCATTTGTAGGTGGCTAAATCTGTTTTCCATTTTCTGTCTGTCAAGGGAATAAATTTATTGAGAGTTGTAAAACTAATCATATCATTTTACATAGCACTGATTTCCAAGAGAACAGGAACATAAACCTGCATTGTTGTATCATTGTGTGCTTGGTGGTAGATCAGTCATTAACTCACAAGAAAGTATACAAGAGGGTATTATTGATTTACTGATAGTAATTCTGATATGTTCTACTTTTGCACTTTGAGATTTTTTTTTTTTGGTTACATAATACAGATACTGTGAAAAGAGAATTTACAGCTAATATCAGGGTGTACTGATTTAAATCACCAATTTGAATCACAATATGAATCAGGAAGAAGGTCACCTTGATTTAAGTTATCTATTTTAATCCTGTTTTCCATTTGTACTTTTTAGTTTATTTTCCTAAAGAAAGGTTGAGTCTCATTGATTACTAACCGTTAAAACATGTTGATTTGCAACTAAATACAGCCTTTTTACTAAAATTGAAACTTTTTTGCTTACCAAGAAGATACTGTATATATGCACATTTATTTAAGCTTAACATACTTATTCAGATTCTTAATTTTTACATTTTTATTAAGTTAGAAAATGGTGATTTTCAAATTTCTTGTTTACTAGATGACTAATTTTTTACGCGGAATTTGTGTCACGCTGCATTTGGATGTAAATTGGAATCCAATTAAAATGCACAAAAATAGCACTTTCAAATAGTTTTATTTAATTTATAAACAATCTTAAATGTGCTGGTTACATAAGGAGAAAACCCTAAGTCTATCAAAACGTGCATTTAAAACTAAATTATTTTTTTAAACAAAGGAAGTACTTTCTGTAGTTAATTAATTGAACTGGTTGTATCTGGTCATCATGTCCATCAAGATTTATGAACTAGTAGAGCTCATTCTCTTAACCCTGTTTTTATTAATAGATTGGAAGAGGAAAACTAACTTTCCTGCTTCTTAACTTTGAATGAACTTGTCATTAAATTGATCTAATTGAATAAACTGAAATGAAGAAATATTCTCTTGGCACCCACTGAAGAGGCTACTGCTGTCAAAAGCAGGTTTAGCACTTTTCAAAAATTCTGGCTGTGACTTCACCAGTTATGTGGTTTGAGTTTCCTTAAAACTTTAGCAGCAAAAATGTACTGGTAGAATATTTTTAAAAAAAATAATTTAAATGAGCTGAATAGATTATAGTAAGTTTAGACCTAGATGTGGGTGGTCATAATTTCATATTTGACTTTAAATACATTTGTTATAAAAGAAAAATGTATTTAAAGAAAAAAATCCAAATTTTATTTTTTAAAAATCATTGATTTTTTTATCCACTCTGGCAAATATGCTTTGTGATCCTAGATATCTATTCTATTCTATTGTAGAATTGGAAATGTCCTTACAAGGCAATTCATTCAAGTATGTAAGTGGTCACAAGGGCTGGACAATTAGTAATTGTTGCTAAGTGCTGTGAAAAACTTATCAAATCTGTACTAACAATATTACAATCTGGTCTGGAAGCAGCTGTGTTAAATGAAGTAGACGTCAGAAATCTGGAGGCAGTAGAGATGAGAGTTCTTTGAAAGATGGCAGGTATAAAGTGAAATTAATTTAAGACCAATGAAGTTAGGAGAGTAGAAAATGAAATCAGGGAACAGGGTTGGCTATAATCAAAAAGAGGACAATGATGAAGACATTCCTGAAGACAGACTGATATGACGGCATGCCAGAGAAGATAATGCAAAGATAACCAACATCAGTCTGAGAAATAGGCCAGGCATTGTTCACAAGAACATGACCAGGCTGGGCTTAATGGAGGAGCAAGCCATGGACAGGAATGAATGGTAACCCTGTACTGTTCCCCGTGTCTTTAAAGATGCTTTGGTATAAAAAGAAGAAAGACGCTTACTGTTGCAGGTGCCTCACTTCTGATCTAGTGAACTGTAGGTATTCCGAAATCCAAATTAAAGCCTGCCATGTGCTCTGTACGGAAGATGGTTAGTAGTAGTTTGGTAGAATTTAACTGTGTGTGGCAGGGATGATATGTCTCTGTATGATAAATGTGCTGTGATCATGAGTTAGCAGAAAACCAGAGCATGGATCCAGTGTTCCACAATTCTCTGGTGGTGCTCTCAGAGTATCATAAAAGGGTGTGAACAAGGAGAAACGTGCTATATACTGGTGTGAAGAATGTGGGAGATATCTGTATTAATTTTCTGAAGGGTCTCTATCTCTGGGGTTTGGTGGTTGTGTTGTTGGCTGACAAGTAACAAAGATCTAAACCAGTCTTAACTTTGGTCTTCAGGACATCCAGTCTAAAAGGGGATTCCACTCTGAGAAAATTACAGGTGTGGACCTGTCACTTGGAAAGGGTGCCCATCGGGGGGGAGAGTGATTGGGTTGAAGGTACAGCTAACTTTGGAATTGTAACAAACTGGTAAAAGTCAAATGAGTGATTTCTTCATGGGAAAAGTAAGAGGTCAGAGGGAAGGTGTGGCATTTGTATGTAAAGCAAAGGATTTTGGGATGGGTGGTGTGGTTGGGAGGGATAGCTCAGTGGTTTGAGCATTGGCCTGCTAAGCCCAGGGTTCTGAATTCAACCCTTAGGGGACTGGAGCAAAAAAAAATCTGGGGATTCATCCTGCTTTGAGCAGGGGGTTGGACTAGATGCTCTCCCAAGGCTTTTTCCAACCCTGATATTCTATGGTTTGTTAGATGTTGAAAGGACAGATGAATTTGTTGTGGCAGTGAGGAGTCTGAGTGCATGTGAGGCTTGTATATTTAGGGAATGAATTGATGGTGTTCTGTTGATTTATTTAGTAATCGTGCTTGTGGGATTTACATTTTAAGCAGCTTTAACTCCTAAGCAAATTAATAAAGATTCATGCTTTGAGGGAGGAGAGGTAAATTCTAAATAGCTGTGAAACCAGCATGCACTGTCTCTTCTGAAATTGTCCATTCTGCTCCTCCATGTGTCATTGAAATGTTGAGCTTAATTATCTAAATCTACCAACAGTGACCAAAATAAGAACCTGTTGTTGGTCTAAGTTTTGCATGGTGTGGCAAGGCACTTTCTTGGTCTCATCAGCCTCCGCTGCTTTTAGCCTTGGTGAGACAGACTTAGATGAAACAGTCCCTCTTGGTTGCACAGGGGAAGTCTGTGTTCCTTCTCTCCACTAGTGCTTTGGGCTTGTTTTTCTCCCTTATGGGAGGGAACGCATCCTCCCCTCCTGGTGAGACTTGCTGTCTCACTGCTCCAAAGCTATTGGCAGCATGATTCCTTCTCTCTCTCTCTCCCCCTCCTCTCCCAACAGGGGAAGGTTTAAAAAGATCTCAGGCAGCCCTTAGTTGGAAAAGCTGATCCTAACTGACCTCAGGTAACTCCCTTTCAGCTGATCCTAATTGATTCTCTGGTAATTGTAACCCCTTCTCAGCTGAACCTGATTGACCTGTAGTTACCCCTTCTCAGTTGATAGGGAGGAGGACCTTTTAACCTTCTGGGACTGTTTTTTCCCCCCACCCCCGCACCCCCAGCAGCTGTCTGTCCTGAGTTTATCACAACAGTTACATTGATAAATCTGGAGTAATAAACTGAAATAATGGAATTACTCAATATTTAGACCACTGAAACTGAAAGCAGAATTTGAGCCTTTTTCTGTCAGTGTGGTTAGTCAGAAATATTCTGGTGTCATTAGTTATCATAATAGATTCTGTTACTACTTTCAATCAAAGAACAATAATTTTTTCTTGACTCCAGAATTGGAGAGGATATTTGAGTTATTTTCCTTCTTTAGTTTTTCTCTTTTGTGGAAAAATTTTACAGATTTAATAGGGATGAAATTTATAGAATTCCATAAAAATTACACCTCTACTCTGATATAACGCGGTCCTTGGGAGCCAAAAAAATCTCACCGCCTTATAGGTGAGACCGCGTTATATTGGGTTTGGTCCAGTACAGCATACTGGCAAGAGCCCCGGGTCCTTTAAATCACCGCTGGAGCTCTGGCAGTGGGGTTCGGGTGGTGATTTAAAGGGCCCGGGGCTCCGCATGAATTCGGATTTACGCAGTAAAGCAGGGGGGCTGGGGTGGCACTTTAAGGGGCCCAGGGCTCCCCGCTGCTTTACCACGTTATATCCGAATTCGTGTTATATCAGGTCGCGTTCTATCAGAGTAGAGGTGTACTTACTAAATTGAATACAGAATGATGTATTCTTTCTATAGAATTTGTAAACCAGCCTGTAGCAGGTAATAGAAAATTATATTCCTGCTATAGAATTCTATTGGGTCCTTTAAGAAAGGTTATCCTTTTTATTCCGTAGGGTTTTTCTGTAAGTGCCTCTCCCCCTACCCCCGCACACTGGTGTCCCTTTAAACTGTTTAATTCTAGGCTAGACAGGTATGTTTGAGTTACCTTCTTAGATGCTTTCTCAGAGATGTAATTTTATGAACTGGGTTTTCATTCATTACTATGCTTACCTCCATCTGAATTTACAACGTGGCCTATTATTCAACTTGCAGACTGATGACTCATCCTTTTTTGCTTCACTGGATTGTTGCAGGTAATTCTGTCTCTACCTTACCAAAGCTTTAATATGTAGCTAATAAGAAATGTTTACAGCATTCAATGTAGTTCTTGTAATCCCACAAAGAGGTTTGTCTTGCTTGAAAAATTGTGTTATTGAAATAAAATAAACTATATAGACTTTTGATCCACTTTAATCTCTTCTACTGTACATACTCTAGAATTCAGTGTATGGGAAGGAGCTTAAGGGGCAGATGTGCCCCTTCGCTTGCTGTATGCATGGGGAAGGGTGACAGTGTATGTGGAACTGGAGTGGGGAACTCAGAAGATTGCCCTAGTTGCAGTGCAGTCCAAAGCATTCTACCCCATAACTTGTGCAAGTCCCTCTGAAGGGAAGACCTCTTGGTTCAGTTTCCATCCGCAGTCTGGGAGGGGTAGAAACCAAGGAGCTGCTTCTCGTTGTTACATTTCCAACAGGAGTTCCAACAGGAGCCCATTTTCTATACATCTTCTGCCCTCATTAGAGGTGAGGGGTAAACTGACAAAGTGTGGGTGGAGAGCTTACACTGCACGGCTGTTCACGGAGGTGTAATACCAGCAGGAAGGATAAAGTTAAGAAGCACCAGAGAGGGCTTTGCTCCCTGCATCATTTTCCTGGGATTTTGCTTGCTTTTCCTGTGGCTTCTGGGACTCTGCAGAATTTTCAGGCAGCATTCCCTCCTGGGCAGAATTCTGCACGAGGGCAGAATCCCTCCATCCTCTAGTGAAAAGCCATTTGCTGCAACCACTCAGCATATCTGCAGGTGCTGTGGTCACACTCCCTCACAAACCACTGACATCCATTTCTGGAGCTGTGGTAGCCCCGTGTACCCTCTCCCTTCAGCATACAGGAGATTACAGGTGGCTTGCATTGCCACAGCCCTCCCCTGGGGAAACCTTTCTTCATCTTGTGTCCAGTCTTGTGTATAGAAGCTGGAGGAAATCAAGGTCTGAATCTACTGTAGATTTTAAAAAGGAATATTTTATAATCCTGTAAACCAAAATAAAAATGATATAAATATGTGACTTGGAAAAATGTTATATTTTTGCTACCAACATTTATCTCTCTGTGTTACTTACTAGTCAGGCTTTCAGTTAGGTTTTGTAACCGTGAAGTTATAGGATTATTGTGTAGGTATGATATTCTACTGAAAAAGTTTTGTTGACCTATGGTGCCTGTCATAAAAGCAGAGTGTGGACTAATTCGGTTTATCAGCTTGTGCATACTGTATGTGGGAGTGTAAAGAAAGAAATTGTCACTATTGAATTTCAGGAGGATTCTGTGTAGGAAAAATGTTCAGAATATTTGGAAAGGAAAAAAATGGAGTGCACAAATTGAACATGAGGCATAAAGTCCAAGTTTCTGTACAAGTGACTGAGAAGCATCCAAGTGTTCTTTGGAAAACTGAAATACTAAAATTTGTACATACAGAATAATAGTGTCATACCATGCTGCAAGTTGGCAGGGCTAACTATTTAAAAACCTCCAGCATGTTTAATCTTATTATATAATACCACTGAAATTTGATTGTACTAGTTGCATACAATGAGTGAATATTCTGATGGAAAAGCAGCAGAGAATCCTGTGGCACCTTATAGACTAACAGACGTTTTGGAGCGTGAGCTTTCGTGGGTGAATACCCACTTCTTCAGACGCAGGTAGGGAAATTCCAGGGGCAGGTATATATATGCTAGCAAGCCAGCTAGAGATACGGGTTAGTTCAATCAGGGACGGTGAGGCCTGTTCTAGCAGTAAGAGGTGTGAAAACCAAGGGAGGGGAAACTGGTTCTGTAATGGCAAGCCATTCACAGTCTTTGTTTAGTCCAGAGCTGATGGTGTCAAATTTGCAGATGAACTGAAGCTCAGCAGTTTCTTTGAAGTCTGGTCCTGAAGTTTTTTTGCTGCAGATGGCCACCTTAAAGGTCTGCTATAGTGTGGCCAGGGAGCGTTGAAGTGCTCTCCTACAGGTTTTTGTATATTGCCATTCCTTGATATCTGATTTGTGTCCATTATCCTTTTCCGTAGTGACTGTCCAGTTGCCGATGTACAATAGCAGAGGGCATTGCTGGCATATGATGGCGTATATTACATGGTGGACGTGCAGGTGAATGAACCAGTGATGAGTGGCTGATCTGGTTAGGTCCTGTGATCGTGTCGCTGGTGTTATATATGTGGGCCAGAGTTGGCATCGAGGTTTGTTGCATGGATTGGTTCCTGAGCTAGAGTTACTTAGTACAGTGTGCAGTTGCTGGTGAGAATACGTTTCAGGTTGGCAGGCTGTCTGTGGGCAAGGATCGGGCCTGCCACCCAAGACCCGTGAAAGTGTGGGATCATTGTCCAGGATGGGTTGTAGTCCCTGATGATGCGTTGGGGGTTGAGCTTGGGGGCTGTATGGTGATGGCCAGTGGAGTCCTGTTGGTTTCTTTCTTGGGTTTGTCTTGCAGTAGGAGGCTTCTGGGTACACGTCTGGCTCTGTTGATCTGTTTCCTAATTTCCTCGTGCGGGTATTGTCTGATGGAAGACACAAATGTGTTGTCTGATTCTACTCAGTCTCTTGCAGTTGAGATGTATTTTAAAATATTAGTTAAAAACAACATGAATAAGAAAGCAAAATGCAGTCCTGTTGTCTGAATGAAAGTTTTTCATGGAGTGACCCTTCTGCATTAAAGTCTGCTTTAATATTAAATAAAAATCTTTAGAAAGACAAAGTGGAGAAAAATGTCTTCAAAGACAGCAAACTGCCTAACAAATAGAGTAGGTCTTCTGCTTGTCATTCTAAAGGGAAGTGATTTTGCACTTCATTACTTTTCTTTACCAAAAATTGAATCTCATTTACTTTATAAAGCCATGCATGGATAAACCATGTTAAGTAATGTTTTTGCAAATTGCTAGCTAAACTCTTGAATTTTTTATGCATGGACTTATGGGCTAAAAAATGCCTCCTGTAGAAGTATTTTAGCTGGAACTTAATTGAAGGATCAAAATAATTCATATTACTTGTTCCATTTTTAAATTAATTATATTTCTTCTGCTTTCCCTCTCATTTTTTATTTAATAGTATAAACATTTTTTCTTTTTCTGTAATATTGTTAGTAACCAGGTTTTTTCTATTGTTTTAAGTGAAATAAATGTTTATATGACATGAAAGGTAAGCATATGGGTTAAGTGAAAGAAACTAAGAGAAATAGAATAGGGTCAATTAAAGAAACAAATACCTTACATCCAGAAAAACAGTTTGTGGACAGACTCAATTCGTTTAGCTTGGTTAAGAAGACTGACCAGAAATTAATTATTATAATGTCAATTTCTAAACGGTAGTGATAAGTAGTATTTCACAGCCCTGGAAGGGAAGATGCTGTGAAACTTGAAAGAATTTTATTATGTATTTTTCTTGGAGGATGACTTTAACTTACTAAATACATATAGTGACTATTGAAGAGCAAACATACAAAATGAAAAGTGAAAAAACATGTCGGCTCTTGTGCGTGGGGGGAGCTCCTTATGGAGCATCTATATTGTCTACTTAAAATCTCTCCTCTCCTTACGACTCACCTCTGCTGTGTTGCTTCCAAAGCACACAGCTGTGGCTGGGTAATGGATGAGATGAGACTGCTGCTTATTACATCAAACATAGTTGGCTTAATTGTTACCTTGTCATACACCCTTCCCCATTTTGTTTTTTTTCTCCACCTGTTGTTTCACATCAGATGCTGAGATTGTAAACTGTTTGTTTGAGGCAGGAACTTTTGGCCAGATATTTAAAGATAGTTAGGTGCCTTAAAGATTCAGATAGGTACTTAGGGATTTTTAAAAATCCCAGTAGGTGCTTAACTCCCATTGATTGCCATGGGAGTTAGGTGCCTAGGCACTCCTGAAAATTGCAGTAGGTACCTAACTGCATCATTAGGCGCCTAGAATCTCTTCTATGTTTGTACAGCATATAGCACAGTGGGGCCTGATTGGGGCCTCAGTGTTACTGCAGTGCAAATAATAACCTTAATAATAATACCCCCCAGACCAAACCCATACTAGGCTTATCTCAGCCAAAGGTAGCTGAGGAACCATGAGCCCTAAATATCTTGGTAAACGTTTTCAAACTTGGTGTCTAAAGTATGACACCTAAATCTAACTACATGACCTTATTTCTAGGGGTGCTTAGCATCCATGGCTCTTCAACTTTAGGAACCCAGCATTGGATGTAGTTTTCAGGCTTTTGTTTTGTTGTCTAGTAATGTAAAAAACATTAAACAATTCTGTATCATCAGAAATTTCTGTTTCCTTTCTAGACAAAATGTAAAGTTTGAAGATATCTGTATTGCGATTACCTGTAAAATTGGGAAGATTTTGATATATTTCTTCTGGGCAGGAATTTCAGGTTGTATAGCATAGGTTTGTACACAGAGATAATCCTCCATGCATGTGACTGTGCAGAAGGGGATGGTCAGCCGCTTCCATACACCATCCGCACCCCAATCCAAATAATCTGATCCTGTAGAGTGCAAGAAGAATGGAGTAGTGGGTAATTTGCATTGTCTCCTTAGCAACCTGTGGCTGAATTAACCTTCCTGCAAAGACCATTCCATGTTGGGGATTCCAGAGGCTGTCATGTGCAGCAGGAGTTCTAACATGGCTCCATCTGAGCTGTGCTGGAAGATAGGGAGACAAAACTACTATGAACCCTTGAGCTATACAATGCATAACGCCTCCGACAAATCCCAGAGCTCTAGATGGCTCTCAGGGACCAGCAGGTTTGGGATGGGCAGAACCCTTGCTTCTTCATAAGGAGACAAAACCTGACAGAAGAATTTAAAGGAAACTCCATGAGTTTTTATCCGTCTTGGGCTCCTCTTTTTTTCTCTTCTGTGATGGGTTTTCTGTAGGAAGGCATGAATGTTCTGATTTCTATAGCAATGTTATCGGAGCGGCTCTAGCTTTTTTGCCACCCCAAGCATGGCAGTCAGGCAGCCTTCAGTGGCGTGCCTGCAGGAGGTCCCCGGTCCCGTGGCTTCGGTGTACCTGTCGCCGAATCCGCGGGACTGGCAGACCTCCCGCAGGCATGCCACCAAAGGCTGCCTGACTGCTGCCCTCACAGGGACCGGCAGGGCACCCCCTGTGTCTTGCCGCCCCAGGCACGCACTTGGAGCGCTGGTGTCTGGAGCTGCCGCTGAATGTTGTAAACAAGCAGGAGTAAAACAGCAGACTTGAAAATGGAAATGAATATTTGGACTGAGTTATTTTTAAGGTTTTGTTTAATTTAAGTCTTTAAAAATACTACACTTCAAGGAAACGATCGAGGTTGGGACTTTCAGAAGTGCTCCGTAATGGCCTAACTCAGCTCCCACTGAACTCAATAGAAGTTTTAGAACTGACTTCATTCAGAGCAGACTTAGGCGAATGCTACTCTTCGTGGAGCCTGACTCTTTGATTTGGACATAACAAGTACAAATGAAAGCTGTAATCTTTTAGGCACATCTAAGTAGCCATTTTGTTGCAAGAGGCTTATACAGAATGATTTTCAAACATGTATGGCCTAACATTTTCAAAACAAGATGCCTTAAATTAGGCACCTAAATCCATATTTATTAGGCACCAAAATAAGAGTTTGGTGCTCAGCACTTTTGAAAACCAGACCACTTCTATTTAGCTGCTTAAATATGGTTTTGTTTGCTCAACCTGTTTTTGAAAAATGTGGCCATAATTACATATTAGTGATTCTTATCCAAATAGTCACTGTAATTCTAAAAATAATCTAGGTCTTTAAATAGTTTCCTGATGCTTTTTGATACCTGTTTATGAGGGGTTGTTTGTTGTTGCTTGGCCAAATCCACAAGTCCTTACTTAATTTTTAGGTAAAACTTTCATTGACATTCATGAATAAAGAGTTCCAGGTTTTGTCCCAAGTGTTTAAGTTTATATTTTAAAACCCATTTCACTAGTGTATTTTGAGTAGTGTAATGAGTGGTGAAGTCTTAATATTCTTTAGTAATGTAATAGTTTTTCAGGGAGCAGTTTTGTGGTAAACAGTGTAATTCTAATGTCTTCTTTATCTTATATTTAGTCTTAATCACATTTGGCTAATTGTGCCTCTGGGACAATATGCTGAAGTTTGCAGACAAGTTGCCAGAGGATGTCAGACAGGAATTCCAGGTCATGTTAGATGAGGGCAAGTTGGTGGCTCTAGATCTATGCAGTCATCTATAGATGGGGTAAAATTAGCATCCAGAGCCATGACATCTGCAGTATGTAGATGCAGATGTTCACATCTTTCAGTCAGAGGTCCAGGAGATGGTCCAGAATTTCTCTTTCAAAGGTCCTACGCTCTTCTCACAGAAAATGGATGAGATCTTCCACAATCTCAACGATTTGAAAGCCATGTTGAAATTGTTGGGAATTTACACACCTTTTCCCTAAAAGAAGGCAATTCTGCCTTCAGTCTCTACAGAGATACCTGTTTTTCCCAACTAATCATACTGACCAATCTAGGAAACGATAGAGAAACCACAGAAGAAGGTTCTTCGAAACAGTTGAGAAATCCCAAGCAGTCACCCTGGCCTCCACCATCCCCTCCTTAGATCCTGGTGACTGGTATGCTGTATGCATATATCTGTGTGGCTATCTATCAAAGCCCTTGGAGATTTCTAAGATTTCTGGTCAATAACACCCATTATCAGTTTGTGGTCCTATCCTGAGGCTTGTCTGCTGCCCTGTTAGTATTTACAAAATGCTTCAAGACATTCATGTTTGATTAAGGCTAGTTTTATTTCCATTTAGAAATATCAACTTTTTTTCTTTAGATGACTGCTACTCCTACCAGTTCGCAACTGTTGTCAAATTCCTTCTGTTTTAACCTACCAAACATTTTAAGGATCACAAAGCTGCTAAATTATAATCAGGGTAGATATTTTGCTGAATAAGAATTGAAGAACAAAATTGTAGTGAGTATCAATCCCATAGATATTCAAATACATGTTAGTATGATAATGTGGAGTAAGTTAAAACTATATACAGTGAAGGACAGGCTATTATTTTAATAATAGTCAGTAGCCACTAGGTTTAACTACCATTTAAGTATGTTTCTATAGGAAGAAACTGAAGACTCTTTCAACACTCCAAGTATGTTAACACATGGGAGGATTATGAGATTACAACTTTATCTGCCACATGGTGTTACACACAGGTTGTCTCCCGTGCTAGTATATTCCACAGCAAAAGAACGGATGGTGCCTGAGCTACTGTTGCCCACCTACCTCCTATTTTATCATTTACAGTCTGGAAAAAAAGCAGCCTGAGAATAGGCCATAACGCCTACACTGTAACACCAACTTGCTTTGGTCAAATGTAATCAAATAGCAAAATGCACCCTAAATTTTCTCTCCAACTTCCACTGTGGGCTCCCGTCTTTGTAAATAATACTTGTAGTGCATATTGAGTGTCTAGAGTCCATTGGAATGGCTGTCTATATTAGAGCATGTCTATGTTGGCATGCCTAACTCCCAGTATAAATAATTTACACTTACGATGGGAAGAGGATTTAGATATAATGGGGATTCTCCAGCGCTCCTTTGCACTGCATTTGGTGGCACCTCTGTCTCTTCTGTTCTCTGCCTATGGCCAGGGCCGGCTTTATGAAGGGCGGGGCCCGATTTGAATACCTGGTAGTGGTCCTGGGCTTCAGTGGCACTTCAGAGGCCGGGTACGGGGGTCCACTCCAGGTCTTCCGCGGCACCAAAGGACCCCCCGCCACCAAAATGTCGCAAAGTCCCAGAGCGGACACCCCCCTCCTGGCTGCCAAAATGCCCCCAGGGACCCAGAGCAGACCCCCCTCCTGCCTCCAGGTGAGTTTAAAAAAAAAAAAATTAAAAAGACTCCTAAGGTTTGGGGCCCTGTTAGGCACAGGGCCCAATTCCGGGGAGTTGGGGGAATCGGCTTAAAGCCGGCCCTGCCTGTGGCAAACAGTGTAGTCTTCCAAGAACTGAAATGCTTTAGTCTAAACCAGGGGTTCCCAAACTTGGTTCGTGGCTTGTTCAGCGTAAGCCCCTGGCATGCCACAAGATACTTTGTTTACCTGGTTGTTCGCAGCTCCCAGTAGCTGCAGTTTGTTGGTCTTGGCCATTGGGAACTGCAGGGAGTGGTGACCTGGCCTGTGCTGCTTCCTGCAGCTCCCATTGGCCGGGAACAGTGAACTGCAGCCACTGGGAGCTGCCAACGCCCGTACCTGCAGACACTCAGGTAAACAAAGCATCTCGCAGCCCACCAGGGGCTTACCCTGAAAAAGCCGCGAACCAAGTTTAGGAACCCCTGGTCTAAACCAATGCAGTTTAATACAGGGGTGTGGCAAGGCACTGCTAGGAAGGCCCCTAATCTACTTCTGCTATCCAGCCCCCAATCAGGGGAAATGGACTGGAGCTGGGTAAATAGCCAGTGGTTGCCTGGGAACTGCCCACACCTGCCGGCCTCATTAGCAGGAGCTAAAAGGCTGGGAGGAAGTGGAAGAAGGGGGTAGAGTAAAGACCAGGAGGGGAAGGGCAGGCTCAGAGGGAGGAAGAAGCCTACTAGTCTGTTGCTAGTCAGGCCTGTGTGAGGCCAAGCCGTGTAAATAGAGGGAAACTGATGGTGGGAAGTGGACACAAAATAAAGATCACGGGAGTTGCACTAGCTGGGAGCGTCCCTGAGTCTTTAAGGAGTGGGGTCAAGAGGCCAAATCCAACAGGGTGCAGCGTGCAACCCATTACAAGGGGGAACTGGGTAAAATTAAATGTTCTGTATTATACAGGCCATCAGACTAGATAATCTAATGGTCCTCCCTGGCCTTAAGATCTAGTAATCTGTGAAGCACTGCTAGCACAAAGTGACATTAAAGCCATCTTGTCTGGTGACTGGTAGATTCTCACTTCATTAGGAGAGCCTCAGGTGAAACGGAGCAACAGCACTATTGCAGCTCTATCCTTCATTTTGGCCACCTATGCAAAAAGCAGGGCTGGGGAAAGGGGAACTTGGTCTGTGCTCCAGTGATCTTCAGCTGCAGCAATCACTTCTTGGTGCCATTGGTAGCTGCAGTTTTACAGCAGCCTTCAGA
Organism: Chelonoidis abingdonii; assembly: GCF_003597395.2. Taxonomy (NCBI): domain Eukaryota; kingdom Metazoa; phylum Chordata; order Testudines; family Testudinidae; genus Chelonoidis; species Chelonoidis abingdonii. The sequence continues at coordinate 76,241,237 of NC_133770.1, forward strand.
GCTAGAAGCGAGTGTGGGGATCAGACTATGCATCCTCTCATTTCTAACCCTGCAAGGCTATCAGGTATTCAACTTTAAAGCCGTGACATATTTAGATAAAGAAAAAACTGCTGCTGGCCCAGGGCTGAATCTTATGGCCCTTGCACTCTGACATAATTTCAGAGGAAAAAGAATTTCTTTGGCATGCTGATTTTAAAGAAGTAGCAATTATTTGAAGCTGCTCAGGAGATTGGAATGGTAGGGTAAATCCATGGGAGATGGTGTGAACAGAGGTATATGACAGATTGTACAGATGTGTGATACCTGTTCTTATCACAAGCGTGTGCAAATTATTTGTGTGCATGTGTGAGAGAGAGAGAAGATGGATGCTTTTTGTTCTCTTAATTGCTTATTCCATGACAGTGGAAGTAACTTCGGAACAGTTAACAGAGAAACATCAGCAATACCAATCTGCTCAAGTTTACTTGACACAGTATCTTCTAAGGTTTTCATTTAACACATTCTGTTGTCTTTTTATTTTGGAAGGTCATTAGAATGTCATCTTAAAATTGCTGAATTGCTTATTGATCTCATAATCTGTGTTCATGATTACTTTTTTTAATCCACATTATTTTATATTGCTTTCAAGAATTTTAAAGGCAAATATAATTTTTTAAACATGGAAATTTGAGGGAAATTATCCAGAAACCAAGCCTTTAAGTAAATTTTAGGGGCATCATTTGCAAATTTGAGGGAAATTATCCAGAAACCAAGCCTTTAAGTAAATTTTAGGGGTATCATTTGCAAATTTTCTAATTCTCTAGTTTAATTTCTTGCTATTATTTACTGGTTGATTCTAGTCTGATATGCGTTTTGGTTCTTTGAAACCCTCATCATATAGCTTCCATAGCCTTCAATGTAGGGCTATGTTGCTGCCTGCTATTGTCTTGTTCTGAGGGTATGTCTACGCTACGGGATTATTCCAATTTTACATAAACTGGTTTTGTAAAACAGATTGCATAAAGTCGAGTGCACGTGACCACACTAAGCACATTATTTCGGCAGTGTGCATCCATGTATCGAGGCTAGCGTCGATTTCTGGAGCGTTGCACTGTGGGTAGCTATCCTTTAGCTATCCCATAGTTCCCGCAGTCTTCCCTGCCCATTGGAATTCTGGGTTGAGATCCCAATGCAAAAACAGTGTCACGGGTGATTCTGGGTAAATGTCGTCACTCAATCCTTCCTCCATGACAACAATGGCAGACAATCATTTTGTGCCCTTTTGCCCTGGATTGCCCTGGCAGATGCCATAGCATGGCAAACATGGAGCCCGTTTAGCCTTTTATCACTGTCACCATACGTGTACTGGATGCCGCTGACGGACGCGGTACTATGGTGCTACACAGCAGCATTCATTTGCCTTTGCAAAGTGGCAGAGACGGTTACCAGCTATAGCACCGTCTGCAATTGGAAATTGGCAATGATGTTTAACAATCATTTTGCACCGTTTTCAATTGGAAATTGGTGATGACGGTTATCAGTCATTTTATACCGTCTGCTGCTGTGATGGATGCTCCTGGCTGGCCTCACCATGGACGAAAATGGGAATGACTCCTCAGGTCTTTCGCTTCTTTATGCTTTGTCTAAAAATAGTCCTGCCTAGAATATGGGGCAAGTGCACTGGAGGACCAGAGAGCACAGCCGCTCCAGGTCAGAGCCCCAGAGATCCCGCAGAAATGATGATGCCATTCTAGGGGGCAACAATCCCACCCGTTGCTTTCCTCCTTCCGCAACCCTCCTGCCCCAACCCTCCTGGGCTACCGTGGCAGTGTCCCCCCCATTTGTGTGATGAAGTAATAAAGAACACAGGAATAAGAAATACTGACTTTTTAGTGAGAGAAAAATGAGGGGGAGGCAGCCTCCCGCTGCTATGATAGTCCAGGCAGTACAGATTCTTCATTAGACATGAAAGGGGTGGGGGCTGATGAAGCTCAGCCCCCAGTTGCTATGATGAGGATGGTTTTCAATCCTTTTGCCCCGTTGGCCGGGAATGACCAGGAGTCATTCCCATTGTTGCCCAGGCACCGCCAGCTAGGAGCACTCACGGGATGATGACGGTTTTCCACCATTTTGTACTGTCTGCCATCAGGAAAGGAAGGGAAGGGGATGCTGCTGTTCAGCGCTGCAGCACCGCGTCTACCAGCAACATGCAATAGACATATGGTGACATTGAAAAAAGGTGAGAAACTATTTTTTTCCCTTTTCTTTCATGGGGGGGGGAGGAGAGTAAATTGACGAGATATACCCTGAACCACCCGGGACAATGTTTTTGACCCTTCAGGCATTGGGAGCTCAGCCAAGAATGCAAATGCTTTTCAGAGACTGTGGGGACTGTGGGATAGCTGGAGTCCTCAGTCCCCCCTCCCTCCCTCCATGAGCATCCATCTGATTCTTTGGCTTTCCGTTACGCTTGTCATGCAGCACTGTGTGGAGTCCCTGCTTTGGCCTCTGTCTGGAGATTTTTTTCAAATGCTTTGGCATTTTGTCTTCTGTAACGGAGCTTAGATAGAACAGATTTGTCTCCCCATAAAGCAATCAGATCCAGTATCTCCCGTATAGTCCATGCTGATCAGCACTCCACGCTGGGTAAACAGGAAATGAAATTCAGAAGTTCGCGGGGCTTTTCCTGTCTACCTGGCCAGTGCATCTGAGTTCAGATGGCTTTCCAGAGCGGTCACAATGGTGCAGGGATACTGCCCGGAGGCCAATACCGTTGAATTGCAGCCACGCTAACCCTAATCCAACATGGCAATACCGATTTCAGCGCTACTCCCCTCGTCTGGGAGGAGTACAGAAATCTGTTTTAAGAGCCCTTTAAATTGATATAAAGGGCTTCATTGTATGGATGGGTGCAGCATTAAATCAGTTTAGCGCTGCTAAATTTGGTATAAACACATAGTGTAGACCAGACCTGAAATGCTGCCCCCTTTTATACTTGTAGAATTGGCAACCGCTTCGCTTCCTTTCATATTTCTTCAGATTGGCAGAAGATCATACGCAGGGACTGCCAAGGGAATTTATTCATTTTTTAATATTTGGTTTATGGCTTGATCTTCTTCCTGTGTGTAATCCCCGTGTTTGTTTAGTTACAGTTTCTGCTCTCCTGATTTCTTTACTTCTAGATTCCTTATTTCAAAGATTATCATTGTGTACCTTGAGTTTGTTCGTTCTTTTTTTATGCTTTAGCCTTCTTTTAATTAAAATAATGATCTAACTATGATATAGGATCAGATCAGAAGAGGGAGGGGAGTACAAAGATGGCTTTAAGCCACCTTTTTGGCCCTTCCTCTTCATCCAAATCTGTGAGGGGACTGGTCTTGAGGTTCAATTAGCCTAGAGGGTATGTCAGCACTGCACATGGGAGTGAGCCACCCAGCCCGAGGAGACAGACTTGCGTTAGTGTGCTCAAAATAGCAATGTAGATGTGCAGCAGCGGAGACTAACCACCCCAGTTCAGACTCATGGGATTAGGTGGACTTGGGAGTCTGAGCTGTAGTGTCTGTACTGCTGTCACTAAGTGGACCCTTTCTACTGGTGCTGGGAGACTCACTCCCAGAGCAGTGTAGACACACCCTGTTGTACTAATGTAGATGGAATATATGGGCTAAAGGTGTTAACATAACCCAGTCACTGTCCAACATTAAATAATATTAAACAAGGTCTTTAGTTTGGTATACAGAGACCTCGGCCTGATTAGCGCCATGGCAAACACACCATTAATAATCCTTTTAACCTTTTATTAAAGACACAGAAAAGAAGGAAAAAAGAGTTAAAGGATTTGAAAAGTAAAGCATTAAGTAAGTCTTTCATTTTAACAACATTTCTTGTTCCCTTTCCCTTTAGTTGTACACAGTTTTTAAAAGGAAAAACTCTTTTGTTTGACAGTGTCTTTGATGGTATCAAAAATGATAATGGCTGTCATCCCACTGCAACTTGAGACCATTGCTCCTTGTTCTATCATCTGCTACCACTGAGACCAGTCTAGATCCAGCCTCTTTGGAACCTCCTTGCAGGTACAGCTCTACCTCGATATAACACTGTCCTCAGGAGCCAAAAAATCTTCCCGCTTTATAGGTAAAACTGCGTTATATTGAACTTGCTTTGATCTGCCAGAGCGTGCAGTCCCGTCCCCTGGAGCGCTGCTTTACTGCATTATATCCTAGTTCATGTTATATTGGGTCACGTTATATCTGGGTAGAGGTGTAGTGGAAAGCAGCTATTAAATCCCCCCTCATTCTTCTCTTCTGCAGACTAAACAAACCCAGTTCCCTCAGCCTCTCCTCATAAGTCATGTGCTCCAGCCCCCTAGTCATTTTTGTTGCCCTTTGCTGGACTCTTTCCAATTTTTCCACACCCTTCTTGTAATGTGGGGCCCAAAACTGGACACAGTACTCCCCACCAATGCAGAATAGAGGGGAATGATCACATCCCGCAGTCTGCTGGCAATGCCCCTACTTATACAGCCCAAAATGCCGTTAGCCTTCTTGGCCACATGAGCACACTGTTGATTCATATCCAGCTTCTCATCCACTGTAACCCCTAGGTCCTTTTCTGCAGAACTGACTGCTGCCTAGCCATTCGGTCCCTAGTCTGTAACAGTGCATGGGATTCTTCCGTCCTAAGTGCAGGAATCTGCACTTGTCCTTGTTGAACCTCATATTTCTTTTGGCCCAATCCTCTAATTCAGTGGTTCCCAAACTGGAGTTTGTGAACCCCTGGGGGTTCATGAAATATTACAGTGGGGCCTTGGGGGGGGGGAGGAATCCTAATGGCAGACAGAGCTTTCCAGGGACCCCCAGGACAGCAGGGGCCAGCAGCCCAAGCCCCTGGACTTCAAGAGCTAAGCAGAATCAAAGGCAAGCATATCTATCACACCGAGGAGGATTTAAAACTATGACCCTATAGAAATGGAAACAGAGGTGGATATTTTTTGCTGTTTCTTAAAATTATAATAGGCAGCTAGTATTGTTTTTAAAAATTATATGAGGAACATGTTTCACTTTGTGTAACGTGCGTTGTTTGCACTGGACTACTTCAAGACCTGAATGCTGTGTAGGAGAACTCATTGAGTGTTTCTTAAGTACCTTAATGCTGTTCACATCTGATACTCCTTGATGAAACAATAGGAGCCTTGTTCTAGATAAAGGCTTATTCAAAGTGATACAAAGCTATGAAAGTGAGATCGTTGGAAGAGTGTTGCTGTTTTCAATAATGTAATAAAAATAAGATAATGATTAATAATAATAAAGTGTAATAGATGTCAATAAAACAAATTTTATTTTTCCAAGAATCACTGCTTTATAATTTATACTCAGGTAAAGGAGAAAACCTGAAATACTCATTTTTAGGAGGGGGTTTGTGAGACTTGACATTTTTAGTGAAAGGGTTCACAGTGTTAAAGATTGGGAACACTGCTCTAAATTGTGTGGGTCCCTTGTATCCTGTCTCCACCCTCCAGTGTATCACCACTCTCTTCCAGTTTAGTGTATCTGCAAACTTGCTGAGAGTGTCAGTCCATGCCATCCCCAGATCATATGAAGCATATTGAAACAAAACTGGGCCCAGGACCGACCCTTGGGGCACTCCGCTTGATAACGGGCTGCCAACATGAACATTGACCCTGTCATAATAACAGATAGTTAAGAGTTAATTCTCTTTTTACTGTAAAGGTAACAAGCTTCAGTAAACCTGGCTACACCTTGACCAGCAGGACCAATCGGGGGACAAGATACTTTCACATCTTGGTTGGAGGAGTTTTGTTTGTGCTGTTTGTTTGTTCGTTGTCGCTATTGGGGCTAAGAGGACCAGAACGTGCCCTCCAGGTTTCTCCAATCTTTCTGAAACAGTGTCTTATGTTCAAAAAATATAAGTACTAGCGTAGAAAAGGCAGATTAGTCTTATGGTTGTTTTCTTAACTGCAAAGTGTATTTTGCTGGAAGGATTTACCTCTGTTTGCTGTAACTGAATTTCAGGCTGGGTGGGGGGAACCCCTCTAGTCTATATGAGCTGAATACCTGTAAAACTTTCCACCCTAATTTACAGAGAATAATTTTTACTTTTTTCTTTCTTATATTAAAAGCTTTCTTTTTAAGAACCTGATTGTTTTTTTCCCCTTGTTTAAGACCCAAGGGATTGGGTCTGAACTCCACCGCGGATTGGTGGGGGGAAAGAGGTGGGGGAAGGTTAATTCCTCGCTGTTAAAGACCAAGGAGTTTGGATCATTGTAGCCTCTCAGGGAACCCAGGGAGGGAAGCTGAGGGGGAAGGAGGGGGAATGGTTTATTTCTCCTTGTTTTAAGACCCAAGAGGTTTGGGTCCTGGGTCCCCCAGGGAAGGTTTTGGGCAGACAGGGAGTGTACCAGACACTGCAATTTCTGGTTGGTGGCAGCGCTATCAGAGCTAAGCTAGGAATTAAGCTTAGAAGAGTACATGCAGGTCCCCACTTTTTGGATGCTAAAGTTCAAAGTGGGAAAAATACCTTGACAGACCCATTGATCACTACCTGTTGAGCCCAACAATTTGTAGCCTCCATTTGTTCTTCCTTTTGTTCTTATGTACTTTCTCCATAAAAACTGTTTTCTTTTAAGGCCCCAAAAAGGGAGTAATGGATGGAGTAGCCCGTCCCCTCATTATTTTCATTTCCAGTTAGGGCTAATATCTATCTGTCATACTAATTTTGACTCATTAACTTATGGCTTCACTTTTTGACAAGCATAATTAACAAGCAGTTATTTAATAGGATCAACTAATTCAGTTATTCTGCCTCCCTTTTGTTTTTTCCCATCAATATTTGTAGTTATAGGTTATTATAACATCTTATGAACTTTTACATTCTTTTTACAGCTGAGCTCACAGTTAGGGTAAATTTGTAGGCCCAATTGTCACAACAACCCTTATTTGCTTTCAGTTGCACTGACTGGTATAGTCGCCGTCATGGTGGCCAGGGATTGGGCAGATATTACAGCTCCTGACCATGCTTCCTTTTCCCCCAGTCATGCTTTCTACAGTGGGGTCTATTACACTGGGACTATGCCAATTCCCCCATGTTTGGAAATCTTAAAGTAGACTGTTCGATCTGCTTTCTGGAAGCTTTGTTATGCAATAGTCAGTTTTATATACTCACTACTGTGTTCCTTGCTGAATATTCCCTTCAGGTTGGCGGGCTGATGGCTGCTTTACTGACTTTATCAGCACAGCTTCCCCAGCCTAATTATAATGATGCTTTTTCTGATTTTCTTCTCCTGTCAGTGAAGTAACTGATACGTGCTGTTCATTGCTTTTTTCAAATAGTCCCACTTTATAAATATTGTGCTAACTAGGCTAGCAAGTGCTTAAACATAAACTGTACCTCATTATTCTTCCTGTATCTTTTTACTTGTATATGTTTTACCTTGTTTGCCTTCCTTCAAGAGAAGAGACCACGGCATGCATAGGTGAAATTTATCAATAACATCTTTAAAGGCATTCTTAAAAGATGGTCATGCCGAGTCCCCTAGTTTAACCAGACATGGAACTGTACAAGTCTTTACTGTAGCCTGTTCATTGTCTAATAAGATTCTGTAGCATTTGGAAGGGGCTTAGGTAGGCCTGAACATGACAGGATGAAGAAGGGAATGAGTGCCTTTAAAAATGAGATAATGCTCTCTAGACAATCTGGTTCTCATTTCTCTTCAGAGGGAAATATACTTACAGAGTCATCAGTTTGGGACAATGCCTTTCTCACCACATATTTTGGAAAAAGAGTTAGATATTTATATGAACAAGAACAGCATCTGCAGTCACTAGCTAGGATGAAATTGCAAGGACTTTCAATGCTTATGTATACACAGATCACCATCTGAAGTCAAGAAGACATTTTTCATGGTATGGTTTTGCAGAATTAAGTGCATTATGGGAGGACTTACGCATTTCCTGAAGCATCCACCATTGACCAGTATAAGAACTAGGTACTGATTAAGTGAACCACCTGTTTCTTTCAGTTTGGCATTTGTTCCTGTACCATGTAGGAGAAGTTGCTAAGTGAATATGTGAAGTTGACCTTTTTATGTCTAAAATGTTTATTGGATCCTTCTGTAACCTGCTTCAGGGCTAGCTATCACAGATACTTCCAGCTCAACCAGTCTTGAGAGTGGAACTTGTATTTGAGTTCATCTACCCTAGAAAAAATTATTTCAGGAGTTTGTCATTTTTCTAGGGTAGATGGATCTAAAGAATGCTGCTGAAAAGAGTTTAATTGCTGGGACAAAATCTTTTTCCATATTGTTGCAGAAAATGTGATTGAGACTGTGATGTTGCATTCCATGTGTTTTATGGAAATATGTTAAGGATAAATATGATGTAACTGGAATATGCTTCATGAAAAAGGTCTCTTGTAAGGTATCATTACAAATCTTATAATCTACTGAGTGTGTTCATCCTATGTATGAATGTATCATTCTTATTTTTAGTTTTAAATACATGAAGTATTACTCTCAGGTACTATTGTAATTGTGCAAAGTGTAGGCCATTATTGGTGGCTTAGGATTTTAATAGCTCTCATTAACTAGAATAATTAGTTGTAAATGACTCTGTTTACTTGTAAGCCTTCCTGTGTCCCTGTGAGTCAGGCCGGAAAGAATAGAGGCTTGTGGTCTCACAGGACATGTGACCATGTCACCTGGTACTGGAATCCATCTTAAACCTGGTGCTTTTCCTTTTAAAAGGAAGGGTGGGGACCCAGAGAGACAAAAGATTCCTGCCTTGTGCCAAAGCTATAAAGGGGGGTGGAACAAAACAAAGTGGAGGTGCAGTCATGAGAAAACCCCTAGTTACCACCTAAGCTGGAAGTAACAAGAACTGTACCAGGGGAAAGGCTTGTGCCCAGACTAAGAAGGAATCTAGTCTGTGAAAGATACTTATTGGAACATCTCTGAGGGTGAGCTTTACCTGTATTCAGTTTCTGAAATGTATTAGGCTGAGACTTTGATGTTTTGTTTTATTTAGCTTGGTAACTTACTTTGTTCTGTCTGTTATTACTTGAAATCACTTAAATCCTACTTTTTATACTTAATAAAATCACTTTTGTTTATTAGTAAACCCAGAGTAAGTGATTAATTCCTGAGGGAGCAAACAGCTGTGCGTATCTCTCTATCAGTGTTATAGAAGGTGGACAATTTATGAGATTGCCCTGTATAATCATTATACAGAGTAAAACAGATTTATTTGGGGTTTGGATCCCAGTGGAAACTCAGTGTCTGGGCATAGGTGCTGACTTCTGCTACCACTAGTGGGTGCTTGACCACCCCCTTGTCCCTGGCCCTGCCCTGACTCCAGCCCTTCCATGAGGCCCCACTCCTGCCATGCCCCCATTCCAACCCCTTCCACAAAGTCTCTCCACTCCTCCCTGCCCTTAGTCTGACTCCTTTCCCATATCCCCGACCCCGCCTCTTCCCCGTCTGCTGTGAGTGTGCCATGTTCCTGCTTCTCCCCCTCCCTCTTGGAGCCCCCAAACAGCTGTTTGGTGGTGGCAGGAAGAGCTGGGAGGTAGGCGGAGGAGCAGGGATGCAGCGTGCTCAGATGCGGGGAGAGCGGAGGCAGAGAAGGAGGTGGTCAGGGAGGGAGGGCAACTTGGCTGCCTGTGGATACAGAACACCCACTAATTTTTTCCCCATGGGTGCTCCAACCCCAGAGCACCCACAGAGTCGGGGCATATGTGTTTGGGTGCTGGAGGTAGGTGACTTGCTGAGTGGTTTTCAATTAAAGCCTGCAGCTTTGAGGGTGTGGACCAGACCTGGGTCTCTGTTGCAGCAGACTAGCGTGTCTGGCTCAACAAGGCAGGGTTGTGGAGTCCCAGACTGGCAGTGGAAAATGGACTCAGAGAGAATCTCAGCACGACAGGTGACAGCCTCAAGGGGGTCTCTGTGACCGAACCTGTCACAGAGACCTCATAGTCTCGACTTCTGTAGTGGTACTGAAAATGTTTTTGTCTCATCTACACTACAGTAATGAAACTGTCCTCTGAAGCAGTTGAGATGGGAACAGAAAACTCACTTATAATCACTGTTAATAGTGGGCCATTTCTCCATCACCTGAAAGAACTCTAGTGATGTGACTGAACATACTGAAAATGTGTTTTTAGAGTCTGTTTCATGAGTAATTGCTGAAGTGTCTGAAAATTTATCCTGGTAATTAAACAGTTACACTTGTAAAACCTAGTTAGTGAGAGTTCGATTTGTATTAAAAGTTTACCTTGCATAATATTTCTGCTCCTATGTCAAATTGCATATGAAATCTTGCTTATGTTTATTTATCTATTGAATATATTGCTTGTGGAAGATATGAGAGAGATGATTAGCCTATTATGGTCCACCTAAACCAGGGGTGGCCAACCTGTGGCTCTGGAGCCACATGCGATTCTTCAGAAGTTAATTTGCGTCTCCTTGTATAGGCACTGACTCTGGGCCTGGAGTTACAGCTTTCCAGTGTGCCAGGAGGTGCTCACTGCTCAACCCCTGGCTCTGCCACAGGCCCTACCCCCACTCCACCCCTTCCTGCCCCCTCCCCAGAGCCCTTGCTCCTCCCCCTCCCCCCCCAGAGCCTCTTGCACCCCATGAAACAGCTGATTGGGAGGGGGAGGGATGTGCTGATTGGCGGGCTGCTGGTGGGTGGGAGGCGCTGGGAGCATGGTGGGAAAGCTGATGTGGGGGCTGCTCGTGTATTATTGTGGCTCTTTGGCAACGTACATTGGTAAATTCTGGCGCCTTCGTAGGCTCAGGTTGGTCACCCCTGATCTAAACCATAAGAAAGGGATACAGGAGAGAATCAGGAAAAAGTAGATATCACTGAATAGCTTACAAAGTAAAGGATGGTGGCAGCAAAACAATCAATTAAAGCCCTTTTCGATCTTTGCCAGGATTCAAAGATCTCTAACAGCAACCCTGGGCAGCCGTTTTGGTTGGTTGGTGGGTTTTTTGTTTGTTTTTTATTGTGCTTCTCCCATTAAAACCAATTCTCAGTCTGACCTATGTGTTTCCCACAAAACACTTCCAAGATTAGAAGCAACATACAAAGCCTGGAAGAGAGAGGTAATTGCTTTTTTCCCTATACTGAGCTTTTCTTGTATTTCTTCACACAATTTTTTGTCAGTTCAAAATTATAAAATTAATTTCTGACTTCAAGAGGAAAAAGAAGAAAAGTCAAATACGTTTTTAACATGAACTCAACCCATCAGTCTAAAAGTGCTGATTCACTTGCCCACACAGTATAATTAAGTAAGCTGTTAATCTGTGCAGGGGCAATACATTCAGTGATCTTGCTATCAGAAAGTAATTTATAGCTTAAAATGTTCATGCAGGCTCTCCTTAACTATTTTATTACTGCATAATTGTTAAGAAATGTTATTCATACTCAATGATCTATTAACTGTTTCTTATAACAGATACATCTATAACCAAAAATGTTTAGTGGACAGGTATGTAGTGTTAAAAAGATATTTATAATAGAAGTCTTGAAGAGCTGAGAATGTCCGTTGACATTTCAAGTCCTGTATTAAGAGAATATTATGGTGTGGGTACATTAGGTATATCATTAGATAATGAATCTGTTATGTAGTTAAGTTCAGGCTTTCACTGATTAATCATGACATTTCTATTATTCATTGAATCAGTGATCTCTCCTGAACTTTATCTCTCCTCCTCATTTGCTGTTGGCGTTTATTCATGATTTTTCTAACTGCCTAAGGGCTTAGTTCTGTAAGCTGCTGAAAATACTCCACTGTCATAGACTTTCATTTGGAAGCTTAGGGCACTTAGCACCTTCTAAGCATCTCTTGACATCTCTCTCAAGATTGCTCTATGTAGTAGTGCTACTGATTACTTGCTTCCAAGGCAGCCATGCACTTGTGCCATCAGCTAGGTAGTGTGGGGATTGACCAGAATTGTCATCTCTCTCCTTTGCTGTTGATGCTCATCTAGAAACAGCCCGTGATGTTAGACTTCATTGCCTACTTGCTAAATTTTCAAAAAAGTACCTTTTGTGCTTTCTCCCATGCTGCCCCATATCTTTGGGAGGTGCTCCCTGCAAACATCTGCAAAATGATCTCATTATCCACCTTCAGATCCTTCCTTAAATCTCTCCTTTGCCCTAATGCCTACAAAATCTTGACAATGGTGAGGCTGCTGGTGTACTCAGATCACTGGCTATTATGTTGATTACTTGTTTCCCCCGTCCATCTATATCCATCTGTTGTCGTCTCTTGTCTTTATATTTAGATTGTAAGCTCCTGAGGGCAGGGACCGCCACTTTGTTCTGTTAGTACAGTGCATAGCACAATGGGAACCTGGTACATGACTAGGGCTTCTAGACACTACGGTAATACAAATAAATAATAATATGATGATTAGTGAACCCACCAGTGAAACCTGCACCCAAAGCTAAGGTTGCCAGTACCCTCCATGCAGAGACTGAAGGCCAGATTCTAATTTCTTGCTCTGTGTTCTTGCTTCAGAAATCTACCCTGAATGTGTTACCCAGGCACTTTAAGAATTGTACAGCTCAGATAGTAAACCTTTTTTTTTTCTTTTAAGTTAATGTATTGCGTGAAAGCAGCCAGATTGATATCTATGAAAACTACAGTCTGCTAGGAATAGAACTGGTAAAGCACAAACACATAGTGATGCAAACTTTTCTCTACTCTCCTGCCAGTTATCCTCAACTCCATTTTGAGGGTATCATCCGTAACCATAGGGGAAATGCAGTCTCTGCACCCACTCAGTCTTCTGCCTCTTCTAAGACTTTCAAAACGTATTGACGGGTTTTGTGATATACACCTCTGTCTGCAAGGAACTGAACTAAAATCATTAACTTATTTCACGTACACTAACATCTGAACAGTCAGTTGGTAATAACATTTGCACTCTACTAGCCTGGACTAGATTCCGACCTGTACTTGGAGGCTCAATATCTCCTCACCAATATTTTTAAACATCTGTGGATGGCTTCTAGCTATTCCCAAGCAGAGTGGGGAGAAAGTTCATGGAAATGTTCCCTCTCTGTGTGCACAGGCTCAGAGGGCAGCTAGAATCCAGATGTTTGTGCCCTCAAACCTAGAGTATAGGAGAGTTACAGGGCAACATAAAGTACCACACACACTGGAGGGATTGTGGCTGCACAGGGACATGGCTAGGGCCTTGGTGCTGTGTATCAGCTTGGGGTCTGAGTCTGGTGAAGGATGGAGTGTAAGCTTCACCCTTTGTCTGCGGGGGGACTCTACTGACATTCTGCCTGTGCTAGCTCTTCATAAGCACAATGTCTGTGGTCACGACCACTATTGCAATAAAATCCGCCAATGCACCTGAGGGCCTAAAAGCCACAATCTAGTGTTTAAGAAGGATAAATTCCCCTTCCCTTTTGTCCTATTTTCCTTACTCTTTTTAATAAAGTAAATATCTCACTTTGTGGGGGGAGAGTGAACTGTTTGCTCTTCCCTACTGAATTCAGATTCTGAGTTTTAGCTACATGTGGTTGTTCTCTCACAGTACTACTCACAAGATAGTATTTGTAGGGATATGATAGTATATATAGTTATAAGAATATTAATGACAGAAAAGAAAAGTGAAGCCACAAAATCTGTCTTTGGATATGGATAATATGGGTATGTGGTATGTTTGCTATAAAATACTCACAGCATAAGACTGGAGCTGTGTTCAATAAAACTTTTCTCCATTGAGCTAACTTTTAAAAAAATAAATATGGCAATTTTAGAACAATGGCAAATATCCATTTTTGTCAGTAAGGAAAATAGGCCAGATTCATTAATGAACATGTCTTTTCTATCTACCAATATATCTAATTTTCTGCCTTTTTTTTTTTTTTTTTTTGGAAACTCATAATGTATCTTTTAAAATGGAAAGAGCGTTTCAGTTATCACTTGGAAATCCGGTAAAAAAAATAAGCTTATTAACTATGTTACCTTCTTAATGGGTTCTTTCAGACATTTTTTTGTTGCTTTATTTTAAGTTCTAGTCTTCTCTGAAAAATGACTGTAAAAATCGCATTGTGGGATTCTTTGTTTTTGTGCAGCATTAATTTACACATAAAAGGATAGTTTCTCTAAATGTCAGCTGCAGACTCAGACTGGACTAAAAAGTCAAGCTGGGTCCTTTAGGTTGTATTGAAGGCTAATGGGCTGCACAGCTGTAACTGAGGGTCTATTTAGAAGACAGTAGAGTTGTCCAAGCAAATCTGAAGGCATAATCTAGTCTTCAACTCTCTATTACGGGTGGTGGTAATGTGTGAGGAGGAAAGAACCTATCTTGACATTTGGAGCACAAGGCTGTTCTTTCAGGGCTATCAGTTATAGGAGGAAACCCTCTCTTTTTTTTTTTTTTAAACTAGAGAAATTGGATATGGACTCAGTGAGCCATGATAAACATGGAACTTCATGAGAACTTTTTAGAGTACCATGTCTAAAATTGGCAACAGCAAAGCATCTGGTTGTTTTTCAAGTTTTTTAAGTGTGTCTAGAATCAAATTTTTTAAACCACTAAATCAGTGATTAAACCAATTCTTTCTAAATCAGGTGAGTTAGTAGGGCATTGTGAATTTCATGAAGATTTTATGGAAACAAACGTATTGTCAGTAATTGAGCATATAAGCTTCAGCAATAAGAAACTCCATATCTGAGTAACAATCTCCACATCAGTAAGAACAAATAAAAGCTGTGGGCCAGATCCTTTGAAGTCAGTGGCACTACAGCAGTTTACACTAGCTTAGGATCCACCTCTTTAGTAAAAACAGGTTGAGGGGCGGAGAGTATTCTAGTCATTCCTGAACAGGAAAAAAAAACAGAACTGATGGAGAGAAGTCTCGTGATCCTCATATAAGTATGATGCATATAAATTCTATGTCTATCACAAGTATAATATCAAGTATCCTTTGCATGTGGCATGACTGAAGTACAATACATCTTAGACTTAGTGCTTTGTGTTTTAACGTTTTCATCTCTAATAACCTTGTGGGTATCTTTCTAGTATTGGGTGAAAGGGCCCTGAATAAGTTCATAATCTGAATTTTCTTACCTTGGATATCACTATGTTTATGCTTTTCACCTATGTGCAACATCTGCTGAAAGGTTTCTGAGATTGAAATGAGTGCTGCCATCTTCCGTTTCCTTGGAGAGAGTATTGGGGGCAGGATGAGAAGACACACTAGCTTTTCCTGTGACCTCATTCAACTTGTTCCTTTAGGTGGAAAATATTTTGGTTTATGTGGAACAAAAAGAGCCTAAATTTTCATAATTACGACTGCTCTTAAGGCCAGATTCTGCACTCACTGAGGTCAGTGGCGGGTAATTTGCATTTCATGGGTAAAACAAAGGCAAAATCTGACCCAGGGGGCTAGGTTTGTCCTAGAGCACCAGCACAGCACCTGGCGCAGTTCCCTGTTGGTAGAATACCCATCAGGAGATGTGAAAGTGGTCAAAACATCCCTTATATCATGGCAGACAGTGAAACAGGTTAGCCAGGAAGGGTGTGGGGTTAGGGAATGCACTTGGCACCTCCCAACTGTGACTTTCTCCTTCAGAGCTCCTCTGGAGCTCCAGTAGAAGATAAAGCTGCTTCTTCAGGCCAGCCCACCAGAAGCCTACTTTTTTTACTCCTCTCTTTCAATTAATTTTAATTAACCTGGCCCCAGCAATTTAGGTGCTCATCACCTAAGGAATTAGCAAGTTTGAGACAAGACCAAAATGAGTGTTTCAGTACACTCCTGATTCTAGGCTGCCTCTAACGTATGCTGTGAGTTTTCATTTGTGATTATTTTAGTTTATTAGTTGTTAGATTTAACTACTTATTACTTTGTAGAGGATCTCAACTAGGGTGACCAGATGTCCCGATTTTATAGGGACAGTCCAGATTTTTGGGTGGCCTTCTTATATAATAGGCTCCTATTACCCCCCATCCCCATCCCAATTTTTCACATTTGCTGTCCGGTCACCCTAATCTCAACAGATATGAGATGATCATTGGTAATTTTTGAAATCACAGCTATGTTACCAGCTCACATTGTAGTTTTGGCCTTCACAACCTATCCCCTGGCAACAAGTTCCACAGGTTGACACTGCATTGTGTGAAGTGCTTTCTTTTGTTTGTTTTAAACCTGCTGCCTATTAATTTCATAGTGACCTCTAGTTCTTCTGTTATATGCATAGATCACTTTCTTATTCACTTTCACTTTTGCCATACCATTCATTACTTTATAGATCTCTTTCATATTCCCTCCCGGTTGTCTGTTTTCTAAACTGAACAGTCTCAGTCTTTTTAATCTCTCCTCAGATGAAAGCTGTTCCATACCCCTAACCATTTTCATTGCCCTTCTCTGTCTTTTTTCCAATTCTAATGTTCTTTTCTGAGATGGGGAGACCAGAGCAGCATGCAGTGTTCAAGGTGTGAGCATACCATAGATGTATATGGAGGTATTATGATGTTTTGTGTTTTATTATCTATCTTTTTCCTAATAGTTTTTAACATTCTGTTAGCTTTTTTGACTGCCACGGCACATTTAGCAAATGTTTTCAGAGAACTATCCACAATGACTCCAAGATCTCTTTCTTGAGTGGTAACAGCTAATTTAGACCCCATCACTTTGTATATATGGTTGGGATTATTTTTTTCAGGGTGCATTGCTTTGCACTTAACATCCTGTGTAGCTTGCAAGGTGTTGTGGATACAGGCAGTAGAAGCAATTGGAGGCTCACCTGGGCTTTGCAGAAAGGGTGCAGGTGGGTTCAGAGGCAGAAGATCTATCCTCGTCACCAAAATGTTGCATCAACCAGGCAAGGTACGAACAAACTTCAACAGGACTTTATTTTTAGAGTGGAAACCTCTTTACCAAGCTGCTGCTGCACCCTCTTAACTCTCACTCTGCCTCCTGAACTCCTCCCCCCCCCCCCTTCCTGTTTCTGGTCCTTTCAGACTCCCAACAGCCAGTGTTCCCAGTTCTAATAATCACAAGCAACCTCTCAACACCACACTCAGGTCTGGGACTCACTCTCAGATCCTGTGCAGTGAAGACCGATGTATATAATCCATTTAGCTTTTCTGCAATGGCCTGGTCTTCTTTGAGTGTTCTTTTAGCACCTCAAATGACTAGTGGCCCCACTGATCATTTGTCAGGCTTCCTGCTTCTAATGTATTTTAACAATTTTTTGCTGTTAGTTTTTGTGTCCGGAGCTAGTTGTTCTTTAAATTATTTATTGGCCTGCCTTATTATACTTTTCTTATTATACTTGAGTTTATATTCCCTTCTATTTTTCTTACTAGGATTTGAATTCCAGCTTTTAAAGGATGCCTTTTTGCCCTAATTGCCCCTTTTACTCTTATGTTTAGCCATGGTGGCATTTTTTGATCCTTGTACTGTTTTTCTTTTTTATTGCAGGTATTCATTTAGTTTGAGCCTTTATTATGGTGTTTTAAAATGGTCTGCATTCAATTTGCAGGCATTTCACCCTTGTAACTGTTCCTTTTAATTTCTATTTAACTACCTTCCTCATTTTTGTTTAGTTCCCCTTTTTGAAATTAAATGCTGCTAAGGTGGGTTTCTTTGACATTTTTCCCCCAACAAAGATGATAAATTTAATTACTTTATGGTTGCTTTTCTGGAGTGGTTCCACTATATTCACCTCTTGGACTACATTCTGTGTGCTCCACTTAGGACTAAATAAAGAATTGTTTCTCTCCTTGGGTTCCAGGACTAGCTCCTCCAAGAAGCAATTATTAATGGTGGCTAGAAATGTTATCTATGCATCCCTTCCTGAGGTGACATGTTCCCAGCTAATACGGGGATAGCTGATATCCCCCATTATTGTATTTTCTGCCTTTGTAGCCTCTATAATGTCCCTGAGCACTTAACAATCAGTCACCATCGTGGTCAGGTGGTCAGAAGTATATTCCTACAGCTCTACTCTTATTGTTTAAGCATAGAAATTCTGTGGTATAGTTTGATTCATTTAAGATTTTTACTTTATTTGACTTTATGCTTTTGTTCACATTTTTTCACAGTGCCACTCCCCCAGCAATGTGACCTGCTCTGTCATTCATATATATTTTGTACCCTGGTATTACTGGTCCCATTGATTATCCTCATACAACCAAGTTTCTGTGATTGTCATGGTATAATTCCCAAATCTGAACCTTAGCGTCCAAACTGTGGGAACCAGCATGAATCCTCTAAGCTTAATTACCAGCTTAGATCCTGCAGTGCTGCCACCAATCAGGACTCTGAGTGCCCGATAAACTCTGGTCTCCCCAAAACCTTCCCTGGGGACCCCCCAAGATCCAGACCCCCTGGATCTTAATACAAGGAAAGTAACTTCGTTTCCCTCTCTAAGGTTACGAAGAATACGTAATTCAATACCCTTTGAAGTCTAACACACAGAGATATAACAGAGAGAGCAGGTTTTCACCCCCACTTCTTCAACTCCCACCAAATTCCCTGATGATGCAGACTCCCTTTCCCTGGAGTCTTAAACCCAAGATACCAAAAAGATCAATTAGATTCTAAAGAAAGAGGAAAACTTTAATAGAAGGAAAAAACAGAAAAAATTGGTCTCTGTATCAAGATTGAAATATTACAGGGTCTTTTAGGCTTATAAGACAATAGAAAGAAAGTTTTCTCGCAGCAGAATACATTAAGATACTATTCCAGCAAAGTATCACAATCTGCAAATAGAAAACCAATTTAAAGACTATAAAAACCGCCTTTTTACCTTACTCACTATTCTGAATAGATAAGAGACCTGTAAGCAGTGAGATTGGCAGAATACCTGGTTGCACCTCTAGTCCTATCCAGGACCAGAGAGAAACAAAGCCAAACCCAAAAAACCAACAAACCAAAATGGCTTCCCCCCCTTGAGAATTGAAAGTATCTGTTTTCCTGATTGGTCCTCTGGTCAGGTTTGTTTGTTACCTTACAGGTGAAAGAGATATAACCCTTAGCTATCTTTTTGCAGACCTAATATTCAATTCCCTCATTTAATGCGCAGGACGTTTAGTTCACGCCATCCATCTTTAGTAAGTTAGACTTTAGCATTTTTATGAAGAGAATGGGGAGGAAAAGGTATCAGCTAAGTACTTGTCATCCCTATTAGTCATTATTCCTACAGAAAACATTCACGTGAGATTAGGCTTGTTGCTTTTATTAGCTGATAAATGAATAAGCACAAATTTGTGGAAATTCTTTGTATGAATAAAGTAATAAGAATTAATTAAGTTTAAGGAACATTTCTAATGGCATTCATGTCCTTTACAAAATCAGGTCAGATCCACTGTGAGATAAAATGCCTTTCTCTTTATTATTATTTGTTTATTTTATTCTGTAGCAGCCACATAGGCTACAATAGAAGATCATCAACTCCAATAATGCTAAGACGTGGTGCAGAATACTAAAGTCCAGGACGTTGTTCCAAAAGCTTACAAAGTATGTTACAAAAGAACAATAACTTATGGATGACATGACTAATGAGGGTTAAATAGGTGAGGTTGAAGAGGTGGGTGGATGATGGTAAAGTTAAAAACAAGCAGTATCTTAGCACAGAGGTGTGGGCAAACTAAGGTCCTCGCCTGGACCTTGAGCTTCTGGCGAGGAGGCTTAGCCCCGTTCTCCCTCCTCTGCTGTCCCTCTCCCTGTAAAGCCACGCCGGCGAGCCAATGCGGGCAAAGTTCTGGGCGGGGCGCGTGTCGGCTCCTGCCAGGTGCGTGGCAGCGGCAGACATACTGCTCTGAGCAGCATGTAAAGGGACTGGGAACAAAGGGGCTTGACTAAAGGGGCAGGGAGTCTGGGATGGAGAAGCAGGGTGGTTGGATGGGGCAGAGGTTGGGGGCAGTCAGGGGATCGGGAAAATGGGGGGCGGGGGTTGGATAGGCATGGGAGTCCCGGAGGGCCTGTCAGGGGGCAGGGGTGTGGATAGGGGGTGGGCAGTCAGGGGACAGGGAGCAGGGAGGGTTGGATAGGGGGTGGGATCCAAGAGAAAGGATAGGGGCAGGGGGTCCCAGGAGGGGGCGGTTATGGGACAAGGAGCAGGGGGGTTCGATGGGTCGGAGGTTCTGAGAGGAGCGGCAAGGCGGCGGGAAGTGGGAGGGGTTGGATAGGAGGTGGGGGCCAGGCTGTTTGGGGAAGCACAGCCTTCCCTACCCGGCCCTCCATATAGTTTTGCAACCCCAGTATGGCCCTCGGGCCAAAAAGTTTGCCCACCCCTGTCTTAGCACATTGAGTAGTAGTCATAACGAGCCTCCTGTATAACCTTTGTCAGCAATCTCAAGAGTACATTGAGCTTAGAGTAACGATCACATTATTTCTCAAGTTGCAGTTTGTACGGTTGTGACCACCCTGGCCAGAGTCACTATAGAGTAAAGTTCAGGGGGCAGAATGATAGAAACATTTGCTGCTATTCTGCACCGTGATGCTTATCAGTGTTCTTAGAGTTCAGCATGGCATTTGTGAATTTGTTTGCTTGGGTGGACTCCAGCTCTCTTAGAAATGTGTCACTCACCTCTTACTTTCCTGTACACTACTCTCAGGCTCAGGATCTTAGATATGGAGACATAGCAGGAATCCTTTTGGAGAGCTATGTAAGTGGTCTTGCTCACAGACTATTCCCATTATAATTAATATTCTGCATTTGTTAAACAGTAGTCAGGTAACATCATCTTAGAAATTTGGTGCCATGCATTTGTTGTCTGACAAATTATTTTTCATTGGATTGATAACTGTCAAATGCTTTACAGTTCATAAAGTTAATTCTTGCATTTTCATAAATGATATTAACTCATTATGGAAAACACTGATGTAGCTATACATCCAGGTATATGCTGGCAATCAATTTATGCTTTGTTTTCCCTCCAGGATATGTTGAATACTCATTTCAGTACAGGCTAATAAATGCATTGCCTGAGCCTCAGGCCCTGGTGTGGAGGACAATGACAATACTTAATGTTGCTGTGAAATCAGCAACTGAGATGCCTGCAGGCCACTTAAAACAGCTTGAGGGGGGAGTTTTATTGCTGTTGGGCATTCTTGTAGTAAGGATTCCAGTATTACTTATTAGTAAAAAGTTGCAGTGTATGAGCAGTAGGTTGTTTATGGTACATGGTATGCCTCACAGGAAGGAGTGAAGAAACAGTCAATTTAATAATTAAGAAATACGTGATAGGAAGGAACAAGTTCATGGTGAAACTGTGTGTGTTAGTGTCCACTACTTATAGGGTTCTCTTCCTTTTGTAATCCTCCTGTTTCTGTGAGCGGTGAGGTTCTTTGTGAAGAGTGGAGTGTATTCTAAGAGTCAGCACCTGTTCCCCATTTTTGGAGAATGTTTTTGCACTGTTGAATTTAATTTGAGCCCAAATACTGCTGTGATGGGAATTCTCTGTATAGGTTTTAATTCAACAAATGGTGAGACAAAAAAATGAAGGAACATAAATCTCTCCTACCTGTTATGTGGTGGGGATATGGGTCTGCCCTGACTTCTGGGTGGGCAGGGAAGGTCAAGGCAGCCGGTTTTCCCTTAGTAATGTGCAGGCCTGTGTCAACTCTTCATGCTCCAAGCTGGAGCTGGGCAAGCAGGCTCTGGTGGGGAGAGGAGGGCTGCAGTTACTCGGTGCAGTAGTAGCTTGTACACCTCCTCATGTGCTGCTGGAATAGCTGGCAGGGACCATGGGGTTGTTAGCTAACCTCAGGGCCGGCTCCAGGCACCAGCCAAGCAAGCTCGTGCATGGGGCAGCAGATTCTATGGGGCGGCATTCTGCCCAATCCTAGGATGGCACAGCCGCTTTTTATTTATTTATTTATTTATTTTGGTTCGACGATCTGGCTGCCCTATAGGGAGTGGCGGTGCAGAGGAGGGGAGCACCTTGCTGGGAGCGGGCTGTGCACTCCGTCTGCCCCAGCCAGTGCCAGGTCTGCAGCAAGCCCGGCAGCCCGCTGAAGCCCTGGCCGCCCCACTTCTTTCTCCTCCCCACTCCCTCCCCTTCGCCTCTACTAGCCGGGGCACGTCTGCAGCGCAGGGAGTCCCCCTGCACCCTGGCTCTGGCTGCCCTGCTTTTTTTTTTATTTTTTTTTTCTCTCTTGCTTTGCCGTTCTGGCCACACCACAGGTTTGTTTGTTTGTTTGTTTGTTTGTTTGTTTGTTTGTTTTTGCGCTTGGGGCGGCAAAAATGCCAGAGCTGGCCCTGACTAATCTAGTGGAGAAGAGATCCTGTTGCAGCAGCTCCCACCACCACAGGCATGGTGGCAGACCCACACTGTGGAGCTGCCAACATTAGCACTTTCCTGTTCTCTCTTAGCCTCAGAAAGGGCTCAACATTGTAATCAGCACTAAGCTCTTCTGGGCAGGCTAATGAAACACTGTTTTTTTGCAGCCCATAAGTGTTTTCTGTCCTCCATGATAACAGCATTGTGCACAGGACTGACCTAAGGTTTTTAGGGAGATTTAGCAAGATGATTCTCAAGGATACACCCCAAACATAATGGATTTATTTTACATAAAGTGTTTGTGTGTGTCTGGTCATTTAGGTTCTGCCAAGCCTCACTTTGAAGACTGAGAGCCCAGCTACTGCTTTCTTCAGCCTTAGTGTTTTTTTGGGGGGAGGGGTTGTTTTTTTTTCCCCTTCATTTTACAATTTCATGGCTAGCATAGCAAGAAAAAGGGATAGAATTTTTTTTTTCTTTTAATGAAAACTGAGATTCCTGTTCATGGAGCCCAAATGCCAACTCTGTTAACAAGCAGCTTGTGCAAGATCTTTCCCAGCTCACCAGTGCAAAAGTGAATGTGTTTAATTGTCTTGCAGATATATTCTGCAGGAGGCTGCTGTGGAATTCTTCAGAAGTTCCAGTATTCTACTGAAGCAGCACTGGAATACTCACATGTAATGTACCTGATACACAAAGAAATACCGGAAGGCATGTTTTGTCCTGATGTAACTGCAGCAGCAAAGTGGTTAACTAAAACTCCATATGTGTTGGGTTAAAAATATTCAGTAATCTAGAGAGTCAATGCTGTGGTGAGCTGCCGGAAAGTGTGGTTAGTTTATGGATTCTGCAGGATCCATAACGGCAGGCAGAAGAGATTGCAATATAGATATCCTCTGTTCTCCATGGAATCTCACAAATCCCTCCCTATAGGGATTTCAGTTTTCATTGGACTTCCCTGCATGTTAAATATCATGTATGTGTAAATATAACTCAGAAGCCTTGAAAATGTCTGAGCTGCTAAAAGACTAGAAAGTGTGTGAATAAAAACAAATGGGTTGGAATGGTTAGCAATTCATGATTTAGCATAATGTGGCAGGGGGGAAATAATGAGGTGGTCTGTGACTCCTTATAGGTCAACATATCATAGTCTGCATTTGTGTTTCTGTTAAAGTAATATGCTTCTGCATATTTCCATCTTTTCCCCTCTGAAGATGGCTTAAGAGAGATTAATCATTTTCTTATCTTCCCTTGAGATATAGTATACCTCGAGTGAGTTTTTGTTTATTGCACAGACATGGTACTGTGTGTCTCTTTTGTATTTGCTTTATTGCTGTTTTCTGTATGTAACTTATATACAATAAATCTTTTTAGGCAGAAAATGGAAGATGAAATTTCTTTCTTTAGAACTCTCCAGAAATATCTAGCAACATTTCGTGAACTAGAAGACTCAAAACATTCAGAAGCAAAAAAGGAATCGAGGGGGGAAATACATACATGAAATATGGATTTGTACTGTGCCTTCCAGCAATATTTGTCTCAGTTGTTTTTATAATGAGTGTATTCATTCAGAAAAATGTTTCCTCATGTAAGTCCAAATTAGAGAATTTCCAATAGGAAGTATTTCATTTTGAGGTCATTAATTACAAAAATATTGGCCTTGTTTGTCACTGTTGCTGGTGTTGAACTGTAAATCCTGTTAATGTGCCTTCTATTGTAACTTAGAAAATGTAATTACATTTTATGGCTGTTATTTTAGTAAGTCTGTGATAAAAACAAACTACTGTTTCTTGTAATAATTGTCTGATATTAAACCCAAACCTCTGCAGTTCAGAACTGTTGTGGTCTTATCGTTTTAAAAATGTGTTGCAATTTTAGTATTAAACTGAGATTAATGCTAATAGGAGTTAGATGAGTAAATTTCCTGTGCACTTTTCAGTTAGATTACATTTATTTCCTTTGAAATGAACTAATTTGTATTGTATTGTACGATCTAAGGAACCTTTTTCTTCTCTCCTTAGGTGTATTTTTAAGACGAATACTGACCATGAGGAAGTCCACTTATTAGTCTACTTTTGCTAATTCTGCTGAAGAAAATGAAGCTACGCTTTGGCTGTACAGAATCTTTTACCACCACTGTTGGGTAAATGAGAAGTGGTTGTGTGATTATGCTGACATCCCAGCATGCATTTAGTAGACCTGTGGTTAACTCGTTCCCTCTCCATGTGTCTGCTCTTACAAAGTTTTGTCCTCATGATACTGTGCTTTCATTCTGCCAGTATGTGCCCAAAAGGCTGCCTGTGTTCTCATTCTGGAGGTCTAAATGTCAGTTGTAGCAATGCAAATCTCAAGGAAATACCCAGAGATCTTCCTCCTGAAACAGTCTTACTTTATTTGGACTCCAATCAGATAACATCCATCCCAAATGAAATTTTTAAGGACTTGCATCAACTGAGAGTCCTCAATTTATCCAAAAATGGTATTGAATTTATAGATGAACATGCCTTTAAAGGAGTGGCAGAAACCTTGCAGACTTTGGACTTGTCTGACAACCGGATTAAAAGTGTGCACAAAAATGCTTTCAATAACTTAAAAGCCAGAGCCAGAATTGCAAACAATCCTTGGCACTGTGACTGTACTCTGCAGCAGGTCCTGAGGAGCATGGCATCCAACCATGAAACTGCCAACAATGTCATCTGTAAGACTTCTGTGTTAGATGACCATGCTGGGAGACCATTCCTCAATGCTGCCAATGATGCAGATCTTTGTAACCTTCCTAAAAAGACTACTGATTATGCCATGCTAGTCACCATGTTTGGCTGGTTCACCATGGTGATATCCTATGTAGTTTATTATGTGCGGCAAAATCAAGAGGATGCAAGAAGGCACCTTGAGTACTTGAAATCCCTGCCAAGCAGGCAGAAGAAACCAGAAGAAGCTGATGACATTAGCACTGTGGTATAGTATCCTGAATACAACTGACTTTGAGATGGCAATTAGATTTGGATGGCACTAAAACCAGAGGTCTACAATGAATGTTATAAGTAAACATTTAAGACTTTTTTTTTTTTTCAGTTTAACTGAATTATGCCATTGTTGATCTTTTTAACAAAGGTTTTTGTTTGGGTGGTATACGTTAATTGTTTCTCTGGTGGTATTCTAAAGCAAGTAAACTAGTATGTAAACATTAGTTAGACCCATTTAATAACAAAATTTATTTTTTTAATTTAAAACCAAATAAAAGCTTAACTTTGAACCATGTTAAACAGAGTAATTTATTGATCAGAAATATGTCTAGTGATTAAACCTGTTTGGTTTGTCAATGAGATTAAAAATAGTAGTAATCCCATGGGTCATAACACTCATAAAGTCCCGGGAACTCCAGTTCACAGCCAGGGGCTGCTCCTGATTTACTCGGAGGAAATCAAATGAGGAGCTGATGAATAGTAGCCCTTTTGTTGTTTGCCTTTCGAAAGGAAAGGGGAGTGGAGGTTGGGAGAGCAGGTAGGCAGTAAGTTCCCGTGGGCTTAAGAAACAGAAGATATGGTGGAGCTCTGAATAGCACTTCAGCTGAGCTAAGGAGCAGCAGCCATGAGGAAGCCTGTACTCCAGGATGCCACAGCCAATTGGACAGATACGTAAGTACCAATGAGATATGGAAATAATAGTGTCAAACCAAACCTTAAGGATTGATAAAATGAATTTAAATGTAAGCAGGAATACAGTCTGAAAAACAATGCGCTTATAAACCTGTAGCCACTGCAGTCTATATTTTCATACTCCTTACTGAGCATGTGTACTGTTTCCACAGGTATTCTAATTGCTTTGCCAAGTGAAAAAGACAAGACGTGGTCCTTGTCTTGAAAAGTCTGAAGATAAAGGGCTCAGTTATGGTTTTGTCATGAGCCCTGAGCAAGGAGTAGCAGGAACAGACCAGGAGCCAGATTGTTACTTTGAGAAGCCCACTGTTCCCTTTGATAAGCTACCTGCATTTCATGAAGGTGCAAAGGGTTGAGCAGCCTCTGAGGGCTGCTAATCTCTTTTCTGTGCATTTGGGCAGATCAGGATAGGGTATAGACAAAGACTTCGCTCTGCTCCACTCCACACTCCAGCCAGCAAATCTAAACCAGTGTGTCTGGAGAAGTAATCTAAACCTTACACCCACTTACTAACTTGCACAGGTCTGCAGACTTTCTCACGAATAGTTGGAAAAAAACAGTTCATTTACCAGCTACAACCACCCAAAATACAGTATGCCGTTTGTACACAATTGTGATAATATGCAGGACATATATTTTAATTAGGGCTGTCAAATTAATCACAGTTAACTCATGCGATTAACTCTAAAAAATTAATTGTGATTAACCACACTGTTAAACAATAGAATTCCAATTTAAATTTATTAAATGTTTTGGATGGTTTTTCTACATTTTCAAATATATCTATTTCAATTACAACACAGAATACAAAGTGCACAGTGGTCACTTACATTATTTTTTATTACAAATATTTGCCTGTAAAAAATAAAAGAAATAATATTTTGCAGTTCACCTCATACAAGTACTATATTGCAGTCTCTTTATCATGAAAGTGCTACTTACAAATGTAGTTTTTGTTGTTGCATAACTGCACTCAAAAACTAAAGTTTTACGTTGTTTTGAGCCTACAAGTCCACCCAGTCCTACTTCTTGTTCAGCCAATTGATAAGAGAAACAAGTTTGTTTACATTTATGGGAGATAATGCCCACATCTTAATTACAATGTCACCTGTACATGAGAACAGGTGTGTTTGCATGGCACTGTTGTAGCTGGTGTTGCACGATATTTACATGCCAGATGTGCTAAAGATTCAGATGCCTCTTCATGCTTTGGCTACCATTTCAGAGGAAATGCTTCCATGCTGATGATGCTCATTTAAACAAAAAAGTGTTCATTAAATTTGTGACTGAACTCTGTGGGGGAGAATTGTATGTCTCCTGCTCTGTTTTACCTGCATTCCGCCATATATTTTATGTTACAGCAGTCTCGGATGATGACCCAGCACATGTTCATTTTAAGAACACTTTCACTTCAGATTTGACAAAAAGCAAATGAGATACCAATGTGAAATTTCTACAGATAGCTAAAGCACTCAACTCAAGATTTAAGAATCTGAAGTGCCTTCCAAAATCTGAGAGGAATGAGGTGTGGAGCATGCTTTCAGAAGTCTTAAAAGAACAATACTCTGATGTGGGAAAATAGAGAACCCAAACCACCAAAAAAAGAAAGCATCTGGTAGCATCTGACTCATGATGATGAAAACGAACATGTATCGGTCTGCACTGCTTTGGATCATTATCGAGCAGAAATTGTCATCAGCATGGACACACATCCTCTGGAATGGTGGTTGAAGCATGAAGGGACACATGAATCTTTAGCCCATCTGGCATGCTGCAAAGCCAGCTACAACAGTGCCATGCAAATGCCTGTTCTCACTTTCAGGTGACATTGTAAACAAGAAGCAGGCAGCATTATCTCCTGCAAATGTAAACAAACTTGTTTGATTGGATGAACAAGACGTAGGATTGATTGGACTTGTAGGCTCTAAAGTTTTACATTGTTTTATTTTTGAATGCAGGTTTTTTTGTACATAATTCTACTTTTGTCAAATTCAACTTTCACGATAAAGAGATTGCACTACAGTACTTAGGTGAATTGAAAAATACTAATTTGTTTTTTACAGTGCAAATATTTAATAAATATAAATTGTACACTTGCATTCTGTGTTGTAATTGAAATCAATATATTTGAAAATGTAGAAAATCTAGTACAATGAATAAAAATTGATTTTAAAAAATTCAGATTTTTAATGTAATTGGACGTTTTAAATTAAATTAAATATTTCTTTTAAAAATAAACCCATTTAAAATTATATTATGTCTTAAACTTACTATTATATATTAATATATATAAATTAAATTAAAACATTCAAGCAGTACATGTATGCTGCCAGTTTTAAGGATAGTCAAACCGTTGAGCTGGTAGTAGTCACTGGATAAGCACCTGAAGCCAGAGTTTGTTTAAGTGCTGGACCAGTAATAGATTCTTCTGCATACAGAGAGAATATTATCTTCGTTTTAGTTTATTGAACCAGATCAGTTCAATGACAAATTCATTCAAAGTTGAGAAACACATTTGGTTTTGAAAAAGCAGAAAACCTTCTTTTTCTCTTCCAATCTATGAATAAAACAAAGTCTGAGAAGATGAGATCTACTAGTTCTTCGAGTGCTTGCTCATATCCATTCCAGTTAGGTGCAAGCGCACCGCGTGCACGTTCGTCGGAAGATTTTTACCCTAGCAACACTCGGTGAGTAGGCTGGGCGCCCCCTGGAGGCCCCGCTATGGCGCCGGATGTATACCCCTGCCCACCCGACCGTCCCTCAGTTCCTTCTTACCACCCATGTCGTCGTTGGAACAGTGGAGCGTGGCTTAGCTGATCTCCACTTCCCTAGCTATTCGCTCGTTTCTAATCGTTATTGTGTATATAGTTCAATTTTCTATAGTTCTAGTTAGTATTATTAGTCCTTTTAAGTAGTTCTTGTATATAGTTAAGCGGGGTCGGGGATTAGCCCCTTCCCCTCACCCAGTACCGGGGCCCATGCCCAGTTCACCGGGCTTCAAACCATGCTCGGCCTGTCATAGGCCGATGCCCACAGGAGACCCTCACAACTCCTGCCTCAAGTGCTTGGGCAAATCCCATCTCGCAGACAAATGCCGCATCTGCAAGGCCTTCAAGCCCCGGACGAAAAAGGAGCGGGACTTCCGTCTCAAGCAGCTCCTGATGGAGGCAGCTCTCACTCCTCCACCTTCGGCACTGACCACCGCACTGGGGAGAAGTGCCTCTTCCACACCAGAGCACACGGGCACCGCAAAGGCCTCTCGCCCCCAGCCATCACCGGCCAAGGATCCTGCCCAGCACCGCTCTCTCTCCCCAAGGATCAAGAAGCACAAGACTCCTGCGGCTCCCGTGCCTATGCCGCAGTCAGAGCGCTCACCTAAGTCGGACCGCCCGGCACTGTCAACTGCCGCGGCACCGACATCTTCTGCACCGTTGATTCCGGTCTTGCAAGAGCCGTTGAGTCCGGTGCCCACCAGCTCCCGACGCACGCTGTGGTTGAGCTTATCCTGCCCTCTACGCTGGAGACATTCTCTACGGCAAGGGAGTTGATTGCCCTGATGGAGCCTGAGCTGCCTCAACCCCCGGCACCGCCGGTGCGGGTTGTGCAATC
The DNA here is from genome assembly GCF_003597395.2 of Chelonoidis abingdonii. Taxonomy (NCBI): domain Eukaryota; kingdom Metazoa; phylum Chordata; order Testudines; family Testudinidae; genus Chelonoidis; species Chelonoidis abingdonii. The sequence continues at coordinate 76,270,760 of NC_133770.1, forward strand.
AATAGGCAAGCCCACCCTGCTGAGACCATCATCGCCTGGTACCGCTGAATGACGCCGGTCACGATCGAGGTCCCGCAGACATTCTCGGTCCTGTCACTGGTCCCAACGTCGCTCACAGTCCCGGTACCGCTCTCCATCTAGGTACCGGTCGTACTCGCGGCACTGTTCGAGATCCCGATCGCCGACCTGATACTCTTGGCACTGATCCAGGTCCCGGCGCTGCTCATGGCACCGTACCTCTCGCAGCCAATCTCAATGTTGTGATTTGAGGCCCCGGTTGACCTCCCGGCACCGCACCGGTCACAAGTCCCGGTCTCAATCTCAGTACCGGTATGATTCCAGGTACCGTTCTCCGGTGCTGCGTGGAGACGGATCGACCAGACACAGATACCCTCCCCAAGCGGTTTCAGCTCTTCCGTGGCCATCTCGGCATGCCTCTGTATCATCCCATGCGGACAGTGCTTCCTGGGGTGATTCAGATACACACAGCTGGACCAGGGACCTCACTAGTGGTCCTTTTGGACGCCTTGGGCATATCACCAAGCCCAAGGTAAACCCGCTGTGCCATCACATTCCATTCCTTCAGAGCACCGCGTGCCAGCGGCCACTGTCAGCCAACCTCCTCCTGCTGGTACGGAGGAAGCTCCCGTCCACGCACTGGACCCACAGGTCCCTCCAGCCTCGGATGTCCCCCGTGATCAAGAGTCCATCCAGGACCCACTTGTCCTGGGACTTTCATCTTCCTCTTCCCCGGATGAAGCGGTAGCGGAGACATCATCATCGGACCCGCCTCCAATTGACCTCGGTCACACCAGGACCTCCTGCGGCATGTCACCCAGAATATCAACTTGCCGATAGAGGAGGTTCCAGAGGTTGAGGACCCGGTGATAGATATATTATCGGCGGAGGCACCAACCTGAGTGTCCTTACCGTTCGTTCGTTCGATCCAAGCTAAGGCAGATACCATCTGCCAATCCCCGGCATCTATCCCGCCCACAGCCAGAGGCGTTGAATGGAAATACGTGGTACCCTCCAAGGGGTACGAGTACTGATATGTGCACCCTCCTCCCTGCTCATTGGTTGTACAATCCATCAATGAAAGGGAGCGTCATGGCTAGCAAGTCACTGCCCCAAAATCAAAGGAGGCTAGGCGAATGGATTTGTTGGGATGTAAAATCTATTCAGCAGGAGGCCTCCAACTCAGGGTAGCGAATCAACAAGCCCTGCTTAGTAGGTATAATTACAACACCTGGGAGGCAGTAGGGAAGTTCACAGAGCTGGTCCCGCAAGACTCCTGCCAGGAATTTACGGCACTATTGGAGGATGGAAAGAAAGTGGCGCGGACCTCTCTACAGGCCTTGCTAGACGCCGCCGATTCAGCAGCTAGAACGGTCGCCTCTGGAATCACCATGCGACGTATATCATGGCTTCAGGTGTCAGACCTTCCGCCTGAACTTCAGCACACTATATAAGACTTACCATTCGATGGCCAGGGCCTGTTCTCACAGAAGACGGACCCTAGGCTACAGAGTCTGAAAGACAATCGGGTGATTGTGCGTTTGCTTGGAATGCATATGCCACAGACTCAAAGAAGGTCCTTCCGCACCCAACCTCAGCGCCCTTACCCCCCGCCTAGGCCAAGACAAGAATTTGCCAGAAGGCGAGGTTGTGCCAACCACAGGCATCACTCTGGACCTCAAGGGGGTAACAATACCGGTCCCACCAAGCCAACGACGGGACCCAAATCAAACTTTTGAGGGTGTGCCCAAGAGCAGTGTACCAAATGTCTCCCAGGATCCTTTTCTGTTTTACAACCACCTTTCCTCGTTCCTCCCTGCGTGGTCCCAATTAACTTCGGATCATTGGGTCCTGCACACGGTGGAGTTGGGATACCACCTCCAGTTTATTTCACCCTGTCCCTTCCGACCCCCCTCCTTGTCCCTCTTCAGGGGCCCCTCTCATGAGCAATTCCTCCTGCAAGAGGTACAGAAGCTCCTTACAATGGGAGTTATAGAGGAGATATCGAAGGAATTAAGGGGCAAGGGGTTTTATTCCCGATATTTCCTAATCCCCAAAGTGAAAGGAGGCCTCAGGCCTATCCTAGACTTGCGAGGACTGAACAAGTTCATGAAAAAGTTCAAGTTCCGCGTGGTATCCCTGGGGACCATCATCCCTTCCTTGGATCCCGGAGATTGGTATGCTACTCTCGATATGAAGGACCCATATTTCCACATTGCAGTTTACCCTCCGCACAGACGGTATCTATGGTTTGTGGTGAACCATCAACACTTTCAGTTTACAGTCCTTCCATTTGGCTTCTCTACAGCCCCTCGGGTATTCACGAAGTGCATGGCGGTAGTCGCCGCCTACCTCCACTGTCGTCGAATACGTGTCTTCCCATACCTCGACGACTGGCTCATTCGAGGGACCTCAGAGGCACAAGTCACCAGTTGTGTGGGCATCGTCAAGGACCTATTCATGCAATTAGGCCTGATGATCAATCTACTCTAGTGCCTACACAAAGCATAGGGTTCATCGGGGCCATTCTGGACTCTAGTCTTGCAACAGCCAGTTTACCACTACCCTGTTTTCAGGCAATAGTGTCACTTATACAAAGACTTCAGAGCTTCCTGATAACCTCGGCTCGCACTTGCCTTGGCCTCCTCGGTCACATGGCTGCATGCACATTCGTGACAAAGCACGCCAGACTGCGCATGCGCCCCCTTCAAACTTGGCTCGCTTCAGCCTACCGCCCAGGCAGGAACACCATAGACATGGTGGTCACCATTCCTCCGAACATCCTAGGCTCCCTCAACTGGTGGCTGACGCCATCCCTGGTGTGTGCAGGTCTACCGTTCCATCCACCACAGCCCTCCACATCCCTGACAACGGACGCGTCATCTCTCGGCTGGGGTGCTCACCTAGGACACCTTCGCACTCAAGGCCTTTGGTCGCCTCGGGAGTTGGTGTTACACATAAATCTCCGAGAACTGAGAGCAGTCCGCCTAGCATGCCAGATGTTCCAGCGCCATCTACGGGGTCGTTGTGTCTCAGTGTTTACAGAGAACACAACGGCCATGTATTATATAAACAAGCAGGGAGGGACACAATCCTCCCCCCTTTGTCAGGAGGCGATACAATTATGGGACTTCTGCATAGCCCACTCAATAGACCTGGTAGCGTCCTTTCTCCCAGGAGCCCGGAACACTCTGGCAGATCAACTGAGCAGATCCTTCTTCTCTCACGAGTGGTCGATCCATCCGAACATTCTCCATTCTGTCTTCCGGAAGTGGGGGTTTCCCCACATAGACCTCTTTGCCTCCTGAGAGAACAGGAAATGCCAGGTGTTCTGCTCCCTGCAAGGTTGCTCCCCGGGCTCCCTTTTGGATGCATTCCTAATTCCGTGGAAAGGACACCTCTTTTATGCCTTCTCTCCATTTCCACTCGTCCACAGAGTCCTACTCAAGCTCCGCAGGGACAGAGCCCACCTAATCCTGATCGCTCCGGCATGGCCAAGACAGCATTGGTACACCCTGTTGCTCAACCTCTCGGTGGCAGACCCGATCCCCCTGCCACTCTGGCCAGACCTCATAACACAGGACTTTGGCAGGCTTCACCACCCAGACCTGCAATCCCTTCATCTGACAGCATGGTTGCTGTCTGGTTGAGCCAGTCTGAATTGCATTGTTCTGCACCAGTACAACAGGTGCTGTTGGGAAGCAGAAATGTCATCCGCGTGGAAGGCTATCTCGCCAAGTGGAAGCGCTTCTCCCACTGGTGCGCTCAGTGTAACTTTACCCCCGGACACGTGTCTGTCCCCATTATCTTGGATTATTTATGGACCCTCAAAGAGCAGGGCCTGTCGGTCTCTTCTTTAAGGGTGCATCCTGCAGCTATTTTCGCCTTCCACCCAGGGGAAAGTGGCAGTTCAATCTTTTCTCACCCCATAGTTTCCAGGTTCCTTAAAGGATTGGAGCGATTGTACCCTCAAGTCAAATGCCCAACCCCTACCTGGGATCTAAACCTGATGTTAGCTAGGCTTATGGGTCCCCTCTTCGAGCCTCTAGCCACATGCTCGCTGCTGTACCTTTCTTGGAAGACAGCCTTCCTTGTCGCTATCACCTCGGCTAGACGAGTCTCGGAACTTCAAGCTTTGACAGCGGATCCCCCGTATACGGTATTCCACAAGGACAAGGTACAGCTGTGACCTCACCTGGCATTCCTCCCTAAGGTGGTGTCTGTATTCCATGTTAATCAAGACATCTTTCTACCGGTCTTTTTCCTGAAGCCGCACTCATCGCGTCGGGAACAACAGCTGCATACTTTGGATGTCCGCAGGGCTCTCGCCTTTTATATCGAGAGGACCAAACCCTTCCGACGTTCGCCTCAGCTCTTTGTAGCTGTCACAGAGCGGATGAAAGGCATGCTCGTCTCTTCCCAATGAATTTCATCTTGGGTGACATCCTGTATCCAGACATGCTATGACTTGGCTCACGTTTCGGCTAACCTTCTCATCGCCCATTCTACTCGGGCTCAAGCCTCATCTGCCGCTTTCCTGGCCCATGTTCCCATCCAGGAAATATGTCGCGCTACTATCTGGTCTTCCATCCATACCTTTGCATCGCACTACGCATTGATTCAGGAGTCCAGAGACGATGCAGCCTTTGGCTCAGCGGTCTTACATTCCGCAACGTCTCACTCCGACCCTACCACCTAGGTAAGACTTGGGAATCACCTAACTGGAATGGATATGAGTAAGCACTCAAAGAAGAAAAGACGGTTACTCACCTTTGTAACTGTTGTTCTTTGAGATGTGTTGCTCATATCCATTCCAAACCTGCCCTCCTTCCCCACTGTCAGAGTAGCCGACAAGAAGGAACTGAGGGACAGTCGGGTCGGCAGGGGTATATATGCGGCACCACTCCAGGGGGCGCCCAGCCGACCAACCAAGTGTTGCTAGGGTAAAAACCTTCTGACGAACGTGCGCGTGGTGCGTGCGCACCTAAGTGGAATGGATATGAGCAACACATCTCAAAGAACAACAGTTACAAAGATGAGTAACCGTCTTTTCTAAAACCTTGAAGGACATGGTGACCAGAAACAATCAGTTCATTTTACTAACTACAGATAACTGATTTATTAAACAAAAGTATTAATTTTAGATACAAATAATTGTTTGGATAGACTTATTTTTTCTTATGTATTTAAGGTAGTTTTTATTTAACTAATAATTTTAAAATAACTATTTTTGTGCATTTTAATTGAATTTCAATTTTCATCCATATGCAGCTTGATACAAATCATGAGTAAAAAAATTACTCAAATAGTAAATAAGAAATGCATAATTCTTCATTCAGTAATATATGATAAAAATGTAAAAAATTCAAATCTGAATAAATGTATGTTAAGGCATATAATTACTAAAATATATATAGTGTACCTTGGTTAGCAACAAAGAAGTGCCATAGTCAATATAAAGACTATCTTTAGTTGAAGATCCACCTGTTTTAATGGTTGGTCATTCAACCAACCAAAGAGAATCAACATTTCTTTAGGAAAATAACTAAAAACTATAAATGCAAGAGAAGATTAAAATCAGTTATTTACATCAAGGATTCCTGCTTCCTCATTTAAATTACTTTGATCTAAATTAATCCATCCTGATAGCAATGGCAAAAATTTTCAGGCTTGAGTAGGTAAAGTTTGGCTCCTAAATCTAGATTTAGGAACTTTAATAAAATGACTTGTTTTTCTTGCAATGCAAATGTCACTGAATAAAAATTTTGGCCATGGTGTTTAAAGGACATGCAATATAAGTGATTGTGTGGATAGCACATGTCCTACATATTGGACTGATGGGTTTTTTTAGGTGGTTTTATTAATAAATGTGTATGAAAAATAAGAAAATCATATAGATAGAGTGTCTTTAATATAAATTAAACATTCTAAGGGACCATAATCTTTAAAAACAGGATGTTTTTCTCTTTTCAGATTGAACAAATGCACCAGAATGCATTTCTCAATAAACCAATATTTGTCTAGGAATCCATATAGATTGTTTTACTGAGCATGGAATATTTTGTAGTCTTAGTGATTAAGTGTTTACAAACAGGTGCTTTGGAAAAGCAAGGGTTAAAGGATGAAAAAGAATTTTAAAAAGCTAAAATAGTAGTAATCTCTTAGAATTACGAGGACATCAGTTATTTCTGTTAAAGCACATGTATAGTTGTGATGGGTTGGGTCACAGAAACCCCTTTGGGACTGCCACATGATGTGCTGAGACTACCTCTGAGCCTGTTTTCCCTGCCAGCTTGGGACTTCAGTACCTTGCCTTGTTTGAGCCAGACACGCTTGCCTGCTGCAAACACAGATCCAGGTCTGAACCATGTCCCCACAAGCTACAGGCTTAACTGAAAACAGCCTAAGTGCTCCTGTCTCCAGCACTCAGATACCCAGCTCCCAATAGGGTCCAAACCCCAAATAAATCTGTTTTACCCTGTATAAAGCGTATACAGGGTAAACTCATAAATTGTTCACCCTCTATAACACTGACGGAGTCATATGAACAGCTGTTTGCATCCCCGCCCCCGCCCCCCAGGTATTAATACTTACTCTGGGTTAATTTAATAAGTAAAAAGTGATTTTTATTAAATACAAAAAGTAGGATTTAAGTGGTTCCAAGTAATAACAAACAGAACAAAATGAATTACCCAGCAAAATAAAATAAAACACACAAGTCTAAGCCTAATACACTAAGAAACTAAATGCAGGTAAATCTCACCCTCAGAGATGTTCCAATAAGCTTCTTTGGAAGACTAGACTTCCTCCTAGTCTGGGTCCAGCAATCACTCACACCCCTGTGGTTACTGTCCTTTGTTCCAGTTTCTTTCAGGCATCTCCTTGGGGTGGAGAGGCTATCTTTTGTGCCAGCTGAAGACAAAATGGAGGGATTTCCCAGGGCTTTATATAGTCTCTCTCTTGTGGGTGGAAACCCCTTGTCTTTTCCTATGCAGCATCACAGCTACAAGATGGAGTTTTGGAGTCAGAGGCAAGTCACATGTCCATGCATGACTCCATTCTTTACAAGCTGATGCCATGGCTCACATGTTAGCCCATTCCCAGGAAAGCTCAGATGTGGATTGGCGTCTATCAAAGTCCGTTGTCAGCTTAAGCGTTTCTTGATTGGGCACTTACTGGGAATAGTCTTTTCTCAAGAAGCTGACCAAATGATTCACTGAGGCTACTTAAAATGCATTCCAAATGAAGAAAAGATCTTCTAGTTCTTTTTAATGTATTCAGAAAGTGGGTAAGAATGGATTTTTGTGTGATCTTCATGGGCCAATCGCTGTGTACCTGCTACTCCCATGGACTCTGCAAGTAACAGTATTTGGTCTAATAAATTTTAGGTACTCTTTAATGGAACAATTTTGGAAAGTTTTAAAGAATTTTTATATGCAGTGCAGTTGTAGCCATGTTGGTCCCAGGATATTAGACAGACTAGGTGGGTGAGGTAACATCTTTTATTGGACCAATTGCTATTGGTGAGAGAGGCTTTCAAGCTACACAGAGCTCTTCTTCAGGTCTGGGAAAGAAACTCCAACTGTCACAGCTAAATGGGCTGAACAGAGACACTGGATTTATGGTTTATTACAACAATATATAACCCACTAACCCCCTCTTTTTGTCCTGTGACTGCAGAGGTGTTGACAGGCCTCTCTGCCTTGAATGGTCTCTTACAATATGTGCTGAGTACTTTATGCTAAACAATCTTTGCATTTTGCTGTGATGCTGAGAGTTCTTTTCCCGGACCGGAATAAGAGCCCTGTAAAAGATTAATCTGCTGTCTGTTGAGCTAAAGAAATTGATTCTTCAATGGATTTTCAAGTAAAAAGGCTTTTAGGGAGTGAGATGGTGTTAATGTGCTCAAATCCTGTTGCATTTAGATGTTACTGGTTTCTTCCTTCAGAAAACATTTTGCAAAGACTCCAGACTACTCAAAGGTTCCACTCTCACCCCCAACACTGCTACCAACTCTTAGTGTAGACTTTAGAAACAGCCTCCAATGAGAGGGGTCAAATTTAAATCAAGAATCTGAAGAGAACAGATAAAATTATATACTGTAGCAGCAACATACAAAAACACATTGAAATAGGACATGTCTTTCATAAGACTCACCATCTGTAGTCCTTTTATATATGCTGGACCAAATTCAGCCCTGGTGTAATTCTGTTGACTGCAGTAGAGTTACTCTAGGAACCAGTTTTTGACATATTTCTATTACTGTGTTGCCAAGCAGCATATTGGATCCTAAAACATATATTATTTCTTTTTGGAGAGGAAAAAGGAACGGACTGCAGACACAGAATTGATATATTGTTCAGTTCTACTTTTATTTATAAATATATACTACACAATGTAGACAGACTATGACTAGATATGATTTTAACAGCAGAAAGTCTCCTTGGCAATTGTCAGAGTCCCTCATTTCTTGCACATTGGAATCATACCTTTTTTATCTCTGTCCCCCCCTCCTTAAAATAAATTAATAAACAAATCTTTTTTCTTCAGTTTTTTTCCAGTGGGTGCAGCTCAAGCTCTGTGCCATAGATCCTGGAGCTACAATGATTTTTATACCAGCTGAAGATCTGGCTCATTGTTTGTAAAACTCCACCCAAACCTCTGTAAATGAAGTTAAACTGTGTTTTGAAAAGAGATTTTTGTACAGATAATCTCATATTCATACAACCTCAATTGATTCTGTATTTAATTTAGTCTTGTTACAAGTAAAAGGGTGATTTCTTTTAACTGCCAGCACAGCACAATCTCTGTTTAAAATCTAAAAATAAAGCAGTATTTTTTCTGCCTCTTAGACCACTACACTAACACACAATTTATTGCAATTACAATTTAGCTGGCAAGGAAAAGTATCCAAGTCACTCTTCAGTAGCCATATAGGCCAGGTGCTGCAAGTTTTGCTAAAAATTTGAGTCACAACTGTTACTTTACGGAAAAGAAACACAAAACGCCTTGTGTAACTCGAATTTTGTGTAAGTCGGAAACGTATACCCGACAATTACACCAAAAAACCCTCCTATTTCTAGCGTATGGAACTTTTTCTGTACTGTAAACGTGGCTCGATGCAAATGCTCCCTTATTGGTTGGCTCCAGCTGAGTTCCGTGGTGGCCGTGAGGTCACAAGCAGAGGGGGCGCTGTCACTCCACAGTTGGCTAAAACAACCTGCAAGTGGTGGGTGGAGAGAGTTACGAGGTGGTATGTGCTGACTGAGTCCCTCTCTGGCTGAGGGGACCATACAGCATATATTACTTAAGTGGATGGAATTCTGATAACTTGATTTGCCCCTCATCTTTACTGTGCAGCTTGCAGCTGGATGTGACAATATTAATGTTAGAGAGACACTAATTCTGAATGCTAGGAGGTCTGGTTACTGATTTCCTGCCCCTCAGATGAGAGCCTGTCAAGGGGCAGGTTAATTGACCAGTGCTATGGTTGCCAAGGCACTGGTACTGCTGAAAGGAGGCATGGATACAGCTTAGATTCTTGCCAGTGTGAGAGGCTTTTGGTTGTTTTAAATTTAATTCCACCCCAGCCCACTCCTTCTCCCTAACGTTTTTGACAGTGAAAAGAATTCACTTCCCAGACCACACTGTTAGTGAGAAGAGGTGTCTCCTGGTAGAAACAGAAGTGAAATAGTTGTGCCTCATTCTCTCCCCCTGAAGCAGCAGCAGATCTTTTGGTGGACAAGGAGACTCCAAAAAGGTGGAATGGGCATGAGGCCCAGGGCCAGCAGCATGGCAGCTTGTGGTTAGAATGGGTTCTCGATGATTCACAGTGCTAACTACAGGGAAAAATGCTATCAGTTACCACTGATATGATGGCTGCATTCTTTTCATCACTTCACTATGACAAGGTTACTTATGTACCTTCTCATGGATACATGGGATGTTGCAGCTTTATTTTTATCACTCATGTTGGCCGTGTTTGTGGTCCATTCAAAAAGTGAGGGAGTCTATAAGTATTTACAAAGTTCTGGTTTTTCACAAGGAAATGTCTTTTGCTTAAATGCATGTTTTTAGTGAAAATGGGAATTGTTGAGTTTTAAACAATGATGCTTTGGAGAGAATATGGGTACTTCTGTCAGTTGTCATGGAAAAATGTGCAGGTGTCCTTAGTTTTGTTTGTACTTCAGTCAATGAGCTTGACAGTCAAATTAAATCAATGAGTATAGGATACATTCTGTATATACAGCACTATGAATATACTGTACCGAAGGTGTTTGTGTGCATGTCTGAATAGGTACATACATACTTATTTCATTCATTCATCTACACTTAATACTTACCTCTGGTTACTGTATATATCTACAGGACATAAACCACTCTAGATAGTCCATGGAACTTCTCTCTTCTCCAGTCAACCTTGGAACCACTTTGCTTTGTAAACATTATGCATGCAGCTGTTCTACCTAGTACATTTCCATCTATATCCTTTCAGACTGCCCTCCTAAGGACTGGGCATGTTGAGTGAGCCATGAAAAATAACAGGTTCACGAGCATGGCTTATGCTGTCTCTGAGTTTAGCCCTCTAGGCATCTCGCTGAATTATTGGAGAGCTTCCCAAATACTATTGCTGCTCTGAAAAGAGGCACACAACTTACTAGAAGGAAAAATTGCTAGGTGAAATGTACGGACCCTTTTTAAACTTAATTTAAAAAATAATTAGAATATGGGCCTACTTACGAAAACTCAAGGATGCGAAAATGTGTTTATGAATAGTATCTGTGGACCAATTTTCTTTTCTTTGCATTTGTCAGTGGGTAGTTTTTTTGACATGAGTTCTTTACTCAGTGATATAATCTACTGTAAGATGTTATACATTTTCTTTCCTTTCTCCTCTTGGGGGAGTAAAAATAGTTCAGATGTTGGTTTTTCTTGCAATGGCTGTGAATTACCGAGGTATACAGCATAATTTAAAAGTACGAAACCCAACAAGCTCTAGAATGCTCGAGGTGAGAGTCTAGGTCCTTCCCTCTGCAGATAAATTTAAGAAATGATCAAGTAGCTGAAGATTTTGAGTCTTAGTATGGAAGATGTATTTGAGGTCTCAAATACATATTGTGAACATTCTCCTTAACTGAATCAGTAAACTTTGAATTTTTATTGAAGCTACCTTTAGTCCCCAGCATCTCATAGTGACGGAATTAAGTCAATGTTGAGAAAAAACAAAAAATCAGAGTTTTAAGTAGTCTGTCTAAATATCTCCACCCCTCTGAGTTGCTCAGCTTTTTAGTCTTGCTCTTGTGATGTCATCATGTGAGGCATTCTCAAGTAATCATAGGCCTTGTCTTCATTGGGAGAAATGGTAGGTTTTGGGGTTTTTTTTAACGTTAACACAAACGTTAAAATCCTACTGTACACAAGGCAATTGTAGTTTTAACACATGTGAGCTGGTCAAGGTGAACCTGAGGCTCTCCCATAGGTTTTACCTCAACCAGATAACATGTTAAACTACAGCTGTTTTGTCTATGCAAGGATTTCAACACACGTTGACAGTGCACCTTTTTCCCTTAGAGGCCACAGCATTCTCCAAAGTGGATAACAGGATGTAAACTTGTAATAGGGAAAAAAACAACCAGCAGGGAAAAATTTTAGGAGGAAAAAAACTCCAGACGTTTCAGGCATTCTACCTTTGTAACCCTTCTGCCAGGTGGAGCCAGCAGCAACCAGGGCTGGGTTCAATATCTAGGGTTTCCTTTCCATCGATACAATACAAAACCATTTTGATCCCCCACCCAGTAACCTGGGAAAATGACACACCACCCCCTGGGTACCTCTGAGAGGCAATACTTCCCTACTCACAAGCACAGAGTCTGAGAGTAGAAAAGAAGCTTTTAATAAAAGGAGGCAAGTAACTGGGAGTTAAGTTGGGAAAACACTGCAAACGGGATTCATAAATGTAAACCATGAGCAAAAACTCCACCCCCCAGTAAGTTGGGCAGTAGCCTTTTCCCCTGAAGTTCACCAACCCAAAAGTCCCTTTCATGTGCCTGATTCTTCTCTGCACCCCACTCACAGTTGCTGTCCTTGGGCAGTGCAGACCCAGAGTTCAGATGTGCATCTGCAGAGTTCACCTCCCACCCAGGGTGGAGGGAGGGGAGGTAAAGCACCTTACTCCCTCCACTGCTCAAGCACTTACTCACCACCCCTCTCTGCAAGGTTCTGCTCTGGCCCTTTCTGCCGGGCACACCTCTCCACCAGCTGCCCTGCTGACTGCATGCTGTGCCTCACCAGGTACTCATTTGCCAGTTGACTGTGGGTCACCTTCTGGTGCCACCTGCCTCTATGCTATAACCTCTGCACATCAGTCTCTTAGTAATTTTCAGCTCTTTGCAGGCTGGGTAGACACAGCCCCCTCTCAAGTGATTTCAGCTCTCAGTGATTTTTAAGCTCTTAGAAGGCAGGGCAGAAACACAGTCCTACTACAACATGGTTTCAGCTCTGATTGAGCATTTAAAATAACAAAGAGGCTCCTAATGAAGCCTGTTTAAACAGTGGGAAGGAACAGTTTTAACTAGTCCAGGAAGAACCCTTGGGGAGGGTTTGCAGCCTCCTAGTTAGAACATCTGCCCCTCACCCCTCTTATTTTCACAGGGCTCTGGCATTCGAGCCCCTGGCTCAATGAGGTTCTTTCAACTGAGGGGGACTCCCTTATTCAGGACAGGTTAAGCACAGTCCTGCTTTCCTGTATTCCTACAATAATTACAACATTGGTAACCATATTTCACTACCCCTGCATTCAGTACTGAGGTAATTTGTAACCCAACACCAGCCAAAGTTGATTACTTTGACACTGCTCTATCTGCAGAATATCTGTGTAAATCCAGTTTGCTTCTGACCTGCTTAAACATACCCAACGTCTCTCCCCCCTGCCCGGCTAGCTGTCAGGGAAGCATTCATTCAGATCCTGCTTACACACACATCATATTGCTGGTCACCTTTTGAGGCTGAGCTTTTATCCTATACACTGCATTTATTGACTTATGGGTGCTTTATTTCTCATCTTAAAGTTGCTTTCATTTTTTTCTAAGGGTTCTGTCATAAACATACAGCTAAGGGTAGCATAAAATCCCTCTTACCCTGTAAAGTGTTAATTCTTCTTTTACCTGTAAACCTGACCAAAAGGATCAATAAGGGGAGAAGATGCTTTCAAATCTGAGGAGGAAGGTTTTTTGTCTGTGTCTCCCGGAGTCGTCAAGGAAACAGGGCAGGGAAAATACATCTCCCTAAGCCATATCTGAACTAAGCATCTAGTCTTGCAAAGAAATGTGTTAGATTACCTTTTGTTTTAGCTTGTGAATTTTCCCTGTGCTAAGAGGGAGATTTATCCCTGTTTTTGTAACTGTAAAGTTTTGCCTAGAGTGGAAATCCTCTGTGTTTTTGAAACTTTTGTTAATCTGTAAAGTACTTACCATCCTGATTTTACAGAGGTGATTCTTTTACCTTTTCTTTAATTAAAATTCTTCTTTTAAGAACCCGATTAATTTTTTCATTGTTCTTGAGATCTAAGGGTTTGGATCTGTGTTCACCTGCACCAATTGGTGAGGATATTATTCTCAAGCCTTCCCCAGGAAAAGAGGTGCAGGGTTTGGGGGAATATTTTGGGGGAATAGGACTCCAAGTGGTCCTTTCCTTGATTCTTTGTCTAAATCACTTGATGGTGGCAGCATACTGTTCAATGCAAGGTGAAATTTGTGCCTTGGGAAAAATTTTAACCTAAGCTTGTAAAAATAAGCTTAGGGGAATCTTTCATGTGAGGCCCCACATCTGTACTCCAGAGTTCAGAGTGGGGAAGGAAACTTGACAGGCTCTTATAAATGTAGTTCTACATGGCATTTATTTGTACCAGTAGAAGAGCATCCATTTATTCTGGATTTAGCCAAAGTGACTCAAACTGATAGATGAAATTTAACTATGAAGCCAACAAATGAGCTCTCTTTTGCTGGTGATATTTCTATACTGTATATTGTTAAGTAATTAGAGATATTGAAGAAGGAAATTATGTTTTTTGAATTATGAACATGCTAAAGTTTTAGACTCTTACAAGAAGATTGTGGGGATTGGCCATGCTGCTTCTGGATTGGGGGGCAGGCAGGTGAGAGGAGGCATCTTTGCACTGCCCTGACTGTAGAGGTGCTGGTCAAGTTAGTGCATGAAAGAAACAGACTGTCTTGTTACAGCTTGTGTTCAGCTGCCTCTAGGCTCCATGGGCCAGTCTGACCTCAGGTATTGGGTGGAGATTGCAGGTCCCTGGCTATGCTCTCTACAGCCAGGAGTGCACGGGATGACGTGGAGCCAGCTATGACACCTAGGGCTTTCCCCGTGACTAAGAATCTAGTTAAGGCTGTTTTGCGTCATCAGACTGGCACAGAGTAATTGTGGGGAACCAGAATCTGGCTCTCAGCCAGTCTAAATGAACACATCAGTTAAGGTTGTTTGTCAGCTCTATCTGAAGTATTTTAGGGGTTGTTTCCCTCCCCTCCAGCCCCGCTAATTCCAGCAGCACTATAACCTTAATCTGTTTTTGGTGTTTAGTATTGTCTGGATGACTTAAGTTGCATAACCTTTTAATTTAACTTTCTTAGCTGTCCACATGTTTAATCTTCGACCAGCTGTCTCTCATTTGTTAAAATCACTTTTCTCAGTGTTGCTGTTGATGGACTTTATTGGGAAATGTGTAGATGGATGAAGCTATATTTGATGCCTTCTCTTTTTGAGTTTTTACATGGCCCTTTTATTAGATGATACATTAAATTCCATAAATAAATTGAAGCATACACAGTGAAACTTTCTTAAGTGGAATGCTTACTGAATTAAAACAGCTGGGTGAAATTGACTGTATTTTAATTTAATGTTCTGCGTATGTAAGAAAACTTGACCTACTTAACCCATCAGTTTAAAAGTTCATAATTTAACAACTATTCTTAGAAAGGACAAACTGAAACTCCAGCAGACAGCAGCTCATTTTTAGGCATCATTTGTGAAACTGCACAATCAATTTCAGATTCTTTAAAAAAAAGTCTCAATTCAGCTTTAATCACAGTGCTGTTGCCAGATGTGCCAAGTACACTGATCATAATGTACTTTGTTACAAAAAGTACCTGGGGGTGAAATTCTGGTGCCTCTGCAGTCAATGATTCAGTGGGGTCAGGATTTCACCCACAGCATGTGCTCCTTTAAAATACATTGTTGTATCAAGATGTATTCAGAGAGCTTCTGGTGACATGCTGGAATTAAGAGGTTAATATTGGATTCATGCTTAGAAAACTCTGTGCCTGCTAGAAAAAGGCTGTTTGAGACATGCCCTCTTGGAAAACTAGACTAGGAGTTGGCGATTACTTCTCAATGTTTTAATAGATAACCATGATAGCACTTCATTTGTGTACAGTTTAAACAGTGCATAAATAATAAGGAACAAATTCTGCTCTTTCGGTAGGTAGTACTCACTGACATTACAGTTATATGTAGGCAGTTCCTATAAAGAGCTTTCTTCAGAAGGCTAGAGCATGTTTAGTCAGCAGCTCACACACAGTCACTTTTCAGTAGAATTGTGGCAGCCAGCAGGAGACTAGGAAAAACAGCCATTATTGTTTTAAATACTTGTAGTCTCCAGTATTTTTCACAGTCACTGCTGCTGAACAGCAGGGGATTGGTTTTGGTTTTGTTTGTTTGTTTGTTTTTTGTGAACATACTGCTGGAGTGAGCTAAATCAGCATAGTTTGCCTTTGAAGGAATATGCTCTGGTATTTTCAAGCTTTCCTCTGAAAAAGAGAAAGTTGCCTGGAGATAACCCTTCATCATAACCTCTGCATTTTAGTTAAAATTAATTAGCAAAGATGAGGTAAAATTAAATACGTGGAAGGATTGAACTGCAAACCTGAAGCTAGCTGGTACCCAGATACTAATCCCTCAGCTAAACTTCATTCATTGCATTAATAAATCACATGTGCACATGGACATTGACCACATCATTTTGGCTTTGAAGAGTGAGTCCTTCAATACCCGATGATTGGTTTGGGAGAGAGCTTGCAATGATTAAAAAAATGCTTTATATTTGTAAAATCCTCAGAGTAAATCCTGAATCAATACTGAACTGGTTCTTTTTCTTATACTATTAGATTTGTTGTGACACAACAACATTGGAATGATTGCAGGCATGAACAGCAGTCAGTTTTTAGCTGATAATAGTGTAAGGGTTATGACTATTCAGATGCTTTTTATATAAAATTTGAGTACAACAGTAGGTGCCTGACACACATGCTCTTTCTGCTGTAGGTGTTGGATTGAAACCCAAAGAAGAGGACTCAGAATGCAGCACAAACAGAAGTCTGTGAAAGGACATATGCAACCTAGGCCGAGGATTTGAAGAAGCGTTTCCTACTAGCAGACCTGATGGAGCTGCTCCTAGCGAACATTTGACAGTGGTTCCTAACTTCTTTTTTTTTTTTTAAACTGTACTGGTTTACCAGACTAAGCCCTCAGCTATTCTATCTTCTCATTCAATTGTGTGTGCTCTAACAATGCAACTTGTCTTACGATCCTGAGCTTGGGAACCAAGCAGCCTCAAACGTGGATTAGTATGTGTCTAAATGAAAAGGAGGTGGGTGGCAGTAACGTAGTGGGATCCAGGAGAGAGGTGTGTCAGGGAGGGAAAGCTGGGTATACTAATTACAAAAGCCTGCAACTCTTGTAGTGGTTTAAGCGGTTGTAGATATTCCAATCTAAATCTGTTTTTCATGCTCTCTAATTAATGTTGTAATGCTGAAATGTGTTCTGTAGGTGGAAGTGGTGGCACAGAAATGAAACCATTACTAACGTTCCTGGAACACAAAGGTACTCAGTTGCTAAGTTAAGTTTTGCATGTCATTCCTCTGCTTCAGCCTGCCAAGCTATTCCACCCGCACTATGTAATAGCTTCAGCTACCAAAAGGCAAGCAAATTTGCCATGATTGCCTGTTCTACACAGGGGTAATCTGTCTCTAAAACCAAACCCATTATTCTTATCTTGGGGGCTAAATCATCCTGCTTTAGATCACTGGCAGATTTGTTTCCTTCATGGCAACAGGGTCCTTCTAAACCACTCAAATTTAAATCTGCCAAATTTTGTGCAGCTCCACATACAACATTTCCCATCAGTGGGAAATAGTCACTTATTTTTCAGTCACCGTGCCTCCCAAGCAGTTGGACAGGGTGGGGGCTAGCAGAAGTTTGTAACTCATACCTCACTAGAGGGCAACAGACAGCTGGGCAGAAGGAGGGGCAGCTTGTGAGAGCCAGGGTTGACTGGAGAAGTCAGTCAGAATCAAGATATTGGAGGGAATCTAGGCAACCTCTAGGGAAGGTAAGCTGGAAGCTTTATGGGTTGAGAGAGAGGAGAAGGGGCAGAAGAGTCTGAGGACATAACCAGTGTCATTGGATGGGCTGAGCAAGGCCAGGAGTAATCTCTGCCTCCCCACCCATCCCCTTTTGTAGCAGTCCCCCTTCAGCACTATTTCACCCTCCCTCCACCCCCAATCTGCTCCTCACCCATGATAAAGAGTGACTTTTGCAGCATGCTGTTGGATCCAGAAGGAGCATTGAGACTAGAGGAGACCCTGCACTAGTATATCCTAGAAAGGCTTTGCTGGTGCAGCATCACCCCCTGCTAAAGAGACAGTGTATATGGGCAAAAGGAGTTCTTTTGCTGGTATAGTTAAAACTATATGACATCAACTGTGCTGCCAAAAGAACTCTCTTGCTAGGATAAGCTGTGCCGAGGGGGAGAGTTGAGAGAATAGGGTTTCCAGCATCACTGTGTCATTTAGGGGCATGGTTTTCACATGCCGAACTTGACATAGCTATGCTGGCAAAACCTTGTCACGTACACATGGCCACAGTCTGCCTGCAAGAGTTCAGATGGCCAGCAATCCAGCTGGGAGGAGTGATTACAGGGAAGTCTGAGGTTACAGCACAGCTGTGGGAATGCAGGAGGAGAACATCATACCCAATCCAGAACATGTGACATCTCAGAACAACGAAAAACAATTTTACTTAGCACAAGCCCTAGAGCACCTGACAGTTTACTTAACTCAGTTCCTAGACTGCCCCAGTGTCTGCACTTGAAGTTAGAGAGCCTTGTTTTCTCCATTAGGCACCTTAGCAGAGCTGCTCAGCTGGCAGGGAAGCTTTCAACATGGCTAACAAGACTGATCCACAAGCTCATTGGTCTGTATGTACCTCAGAGTGTTTTCAGTCTGTGAGCCCTGCTCCCCCTGTACATGGGGGATTTGTGCCTTTCTTTGGGCAGATCAGCTCCAACCCCTCCCCGCTAGCACTGAGCCAGTGCTGGTTTCTCTGAACAGCTTTGCCTAGGTGGTGATTAGGCCAGGGCTCCATTGACCAGCATGGCAACTCTGAGGTTTCTTCAAGCCTGAAGGCTGACACTCCAGCAAATGACACTCCAGCTGCTGGTGCTCTTTCCCACCCAATTGTTAGGCTGGTTCTCTGAGAAGCAAAATGATGAATCCAAGGCTTCTGTAATACAGTAAATGCCTCAGCAACTCTCCTGCCCAGACTTGGCAGGGAAGGTAAAGTTCTTGCTTAGTGCTTAGACAAAGCAGGAGTTACTCCAAAGGCCCCAGCTAATCAGCGGCCTCACATCTCTACTTCTGCAGCAGTCTCTTCCCTCACTGACCTTAGGAGAAGTGATATTTTTCTGCATTGTTTTAAAATCTCTGGCTCAGAAGAATAATGTTCACGCTCCAGTGTTCCAGCAGCAGAGTCTTAAACTGTCTGTGTTTTTAGAACCACAGGGTAGATGTATAGGGAAGGGGGTGTGAGCTGTGCTAATGAAGACATCATTTCCTGCTTCTCCCTTTGCTTTCTCTACTCTTAAATGTTCAGCTGCAATGAGACCAAGCTGCTCATTCGGCACTGTCCTCCTGGATATGTTCCATAAAGGGCCGGATTGTCAAGTAGCGTAGATCACTGCAGCTCCAGTAGAACTATACCAATTTACAGCAGCTGAGGATCTGACCCAGGTTTGATTTTAGTTTGATTGCATGTCCTAAAGGTGGTAGAGTTAGTATACTGCATCTAGATAGAGGGTTCTAGCACCCTCTGACTGAGTTCTACAAGCAAAAAATGACCAGAGCTATCGGGAGCAATATTTAGCCCAGGTGATTAGTAATTATTTGTATTTCAGCAATGCCTAGAAGCCTCTACCAGGGAAAAAGTAATTGCCACAGGATTTCAGCTTAGCAACAATCTCTCACTACATACATTTTAAGAAAGTAAACAAATCATAGAAAATTAAAATGGAAAGGTTGGTACTTGTCCCAGTCCAGTTCACTTCCCCTAAGTCTCAGCCTGGGGTTACTGTCACCCATGTTTGCCAGTCCTATGACATTTTAGTGCTTCTCCTCATTCCTTTAATATTTCTGCCTTGGCCAAGGAGGAAGGGTGAGGCTACAACTTCACATTGTTCAGAAGAGGCATTAGGTAAACTATAATATTTCTGGGGAATTTGGAAAATTCACACCTAGGGCCTTAAGATCTGACCTTTGGGTAAGGGTAAGTACACAACTCTGATTAGTCAATGAGAGTTGTGGGAGATCAGCACATATCAGCATTAGGTCTGCTGTAATTTTTAGTGAATCCATGTTTTCTTGTCCTCTCACAGAGCTCAAGTGCTTCTGTCATCTCATGCATAGTCTCTGGGTGCTTGTCTTCACTAGACTCTTGTACCTAGAGTTAATTAACTGCCAGCTAACTTGAGGTAGCTAACGTGTATCTTTACCCTGGGGAAAAGACCAACCTTCGTACTGGGATCAAGTTTGTGGGAAATGTCCATACTAGCTTCTAAAAATGTGTTAGCTACCTCAAGTTAGCTGGCAATCAGTTAACGCTAGATACATCAGTCTATTGAAGACATACCCTCACTGTCAGTCGTTGCAATTCTTAGGGTGTCAGGCCACTTGGCTTAGCAAGATTTCATCATAGACTCTTTCATAAGCTCTCTCGGGCTTTGTCTTCTCTGTCAAAAAAAGGTGCATTTTTAACTGGTTTTAACCGCAGGTAACTAACACACCATTAGCTATCCTGCTGCAAAATCCTAGTGGAGACAAGGACATGTCGTTTTTACTGTGAGGTAGCTAGGCAAGGTCAATACTGCCCATGCTTAACCTTGCCTAGTCTTCTGACAGTAAAAGTACAAGCCCAGATCCTCAGAGTTATCCTCAGAGCTAACTCCCAGTGATTTCATCCCTTTTTTGCAATGATGACCTAGCCTGTGTCAGACAGAGTGGCTAGCCATGCTTGAGATGCTTAGTGTCAAGGAGATAAATGTCTGTCTCAAGTGGTTGTTACAGGAATCCCTGAAAATATAATGGAGGACAGACCAGAAATAATTATAAAACAGCCTCTTTCAGGAACCTGTCACCCTTGAACTTAAATCTCATGGATGTGAAGTATTGTTGCTAGCATATATGACATCAACAACAAATGTGAAATTTCTGGTAAAATGAGAGACACAGCACATTCAAAAAGAGGTGCTTACCTTTTAAGTAAATATACTTTGATAAAGGTCTGCTGCAAAGGAAAATAAACTAGGTTTATGCCTGTTCTCGCCCCTCCCCTCTTTTTTTTTCTTTTTGATCTGTAAAGGATGCCTGGAAAAGTGTTTGAAAAAAGTTTTGTTTTGTGTTTTCCTTTTGTTTTTTCACACTAGGTTGCAGGATTCTCATGGCAGGAGAAGTAGTGCAATAATGTAAGCCAAGTGAATGAATGATTAGCAATTAAGGGGAAAAGGGATTTTTAGTCAGACTGTTTTATACTTTGGGGTTTGTTTTTTAGCAGCTATTTTCTTTCAATGACTAATTGACATATTTGATAAAGGAGCCCTGTTGTTAAAGATTCAACACCCTTTCTTCTTCAGTTAAAAGCTCAAAATAAACATCCCAGAGCCCTCTCTTTAGTCTTCCTTGGTTTTGCTGAAGAACTACTCTTTCTCTGGTAGTTCTAAATGTAAATAACCATCAGGAATTTCTTTTTAAAAAATATCACTCACTTTATATGTCAAAAAAGAGGGGAAAGGGCACAATTCCCACTTTTGAAGCAATTCTTTGCAGGTCAGCTTCAAGGGAAGGAATGTTTTGTATAGAAGTTTTTTCTCTTGAACATGTTTGCTTGAAGTCCCAAGCATTTCAAGTTGATCTGAATTGCAGCTCTAAGTCTCTGTATTAGAACCAGATTTAAAGTTTGATTGAGGTATTTAAATCTGGTCCTAATACAGAGACTTATAGATGGATTACTCAAATCAGCTTGAAACTGTTGGGAATTAAAAACCTGGGTTAGAGAACTTCAGACTGTCTAAATTAAGTCTTTAAGATAATTTGAAAATGAATACATAACGCAGGCAGACATGCAGTAATCAAAAGATTTAAATTAAAAAGAAACATTTTGGTTTTCGCACTGCATCGTGTTTTAGGTGCTTCCAAATTATTTTAGAAACAATGAAGAATATCTGAAGACTTCTAGCCTGAGGTTTGAGATTCCTTATCATACATTGACAAGGGACTACTTTTTTCCCTTGTAATATAACATTTACAGTGGGAAGTGAAGCCACTTAAAATGTGGTATATGTTTTTATGGCTACCTCCATTTTAAAAATATTAAGTAAGTCTGATAGGGTGAGTGGGGCTTGCCCAGGAAGCCTTCTCCACCTTCTGCAATATGCTGCCGAAGCTTGATCACAAACACAGTCTCTGCCTTTAGGAGCACATGGGGGTTGCTCCTTACCTGCACTGATGGGAGCTCATATCACACTAAAGCAGGCAGGGAGATAGCAAAGCCCCAGCTCTGTTCCCCCTCTTCATCAGTTCAGTGCAACAGGAGTAGTAGAGTCCACCAGTGTACGGGGATGATGGGGTAGGAGGTGCAGCCTTTGCAATCTCTGCACACCAGGCCGGAAGGCTCTGTGTAGTTTGTTCAGTCTAGCCAAGTGTTAGCTTCCACACAGTGAACCCCAGTTGGTTTCTATAACTACTATTCATATTGTACTTTTATTATGCAGATCAAATTTTTTCCCTCTGTCAGTCCCTATCTTCAGGGATTGAAAGCAGAATCTGAAGCCCTTGGCCTAAGTGTCAAGAATTCCCATCAGAAGCTAAGCTTGTAGCATGCTGTGCGTGCAATCAAAAACAACTACTGCACATCACCAGATATGCTCTTCAGAGCGCTGTCTCCATCTGTGTTTGGAAAACGTTTCATGCGCTTTGGGTGCTACTGCATTCTAAACAATACACGTGTTAATGGTGCCAGTTGGTTGCCACATCTGGGAGCAGCTGAACCAGTGCCTTCTGCAATGCTTTCTCTTCACAGAAAGCTGCAGGTGTGGGTATTAGTGGATTACTGGGCTGTGAGACACAAGACTGAAAGCAATAGCCTGAAAAACAGACTGCCTGGATAAGACACATTGAAACATCACATACTGCTGTTAAAGCATAGCGCCCCAGACCCCACTGACTTCCGTGAGGGCTGTGGGACCCAAAAGCTCTGAAAATTTGGCCACTTCTTTAACTGCTTAAATATAGCTTTTGGTGTCTTATGTGGGGTAGTAAGATTTGAAAATGAGGGTCTCATTGTCTGCAGTCATACTCTAAAGCAAGGTACATTAGATGTCTTGAGAAAGACAAGGTGGGTGAAGCAATATCTTGTATTGGACCAACTTCTGCTGGTGAGAGAGAAACTTCTGAGTTTCCATAGAACTCTTCAGGTCTCTACAACACTGCATATCTTAAATGCCTGACAGACAAATCGAACAGTATCACACTAGAGTTGTGTAACATTTCAAAAAAGATTTCAGTTGTGCCCTTTGAATCCAGCAGGAAGTTTCAGATCTATTTGCAAACTTTGCACATGCCTGACAAGCCTGCAAATAGATATATGGAATGACCTGGTGCCACCTCACAGAGAAACAAACTTGTAAGGATTGTTTGCTGCCTCTGAAGTGGAGCAGCTGAGGTGCTACCCATATTATCTCCTCTTCTCCATTCCATGCAGTCAGCTGGGGTAGAGGTAAAATAGGGGTGGGGGAAAATCAAGGAGTGAGGTTAGAAAGCACATTCAACAGCAGGTCACAGGTAGAGATGTATTGGTTCTGACTATTCACCTGTAGCACTAAAGTAGTCATTTCAGTGGAATGGCCAACCCTCTGGTCTGTATGTAATCACTGGAACACTGCCAGTGCTGGGAATGTATGTTGTGGATGCACTAGGCCATTCCAATAGTGATAATTAGAGCGTCATTGCCTGGTTTGGGTTCAGTATTCTACATGGAAAAGGGTACAGTCAGTGTGCATGGCATGAATGCTGTTGTGTAGAGGGTCTAAAGATATCTTACCATAGAAAGCTGGAAGATCATTCTGTTTTTTTTTATTAATGCGTTTGGGATTTTATTTTTCTCTTGGGTTTTGTTAAGTACATTAACATCTCCTTTTATTGTACTGCTATGCATAAGAGCATCTTAAACAAATGCAAGGCATTAGACTCATAGACTTTAAGGCCAGAAGCGCCCATTATGATCATCTAGTCAAGTGGTTCTCAAACTTTTGTACTAGTGACCCCTTTCACACAGCAAGCCTCTGGGTGTGACTCCTATACATTAAAAAACACTTTTATATATTTAACACTATTATAAATGCTGGAGGTGACACAGGGTTTGGGGTGGAGCCTGACAGCTTGCGACCCTCCATTCCCTGACATAATAACCTCATGACCCCTCAATCCCCAGTTTGAGAACCTCTGATCTAGTCTGACCTCCTGCACATTACAAGCTACAGAACCTATCCACCCACACCTGTGATAGACCCCTAACCTCTGGCTAATTACTGAAGTCCTCAAATCATGATTTAAGAACTTCAAGTTACAGAAAAGCCACCATTTACTCTAGTTTAAACTTCCAAATTTCCTGTGCCCCATGCTGCAGAAAATGACTAAAAACCCCAGGGTCTTTGCCAGTCTGACCTGGGGGAAAATGCCTTCCCAACCCCAAATATGGCAACTAGTTAGATCCTGAGTATATGGGCAAGACTCACTAGCCAGAATTAAATATTTCCAACTCAGGGGCATTATTTATAATGCTTTCAGTACAAGAGAATACCCTAGCCATCAGTCAAATCTCCTGTTTTCAGAAACTACCCCAAAAACATATGGAGTACAATTCTACTCCAGGTTTATTAATCCTCCTTTATTAGGCAACCTATTTGTGTCAGTCTCTTGTCAACACTTAAAACAGAGGTACTGTCAATATGAAGGAAACAGCCTGGTGATTATTAAATGATACTATTGTGATTCAAGAGATACAGATTCTAATAGAACTGAGTGGAAAACAAAAAAGTGTTTTGCAACCATTTTAGTAACTTTTTTTGTTTTGTTATTTATCAAAATATTGACAAATTTTCAGCCCTGCTCTAGATTTTATTCTTGGCTCCACCACAGACTTCCTCTAATCGCATATCACTTCTCTAAGCATCAGACTCCCCCCACCAGTAAAATTAGAATAATAATTACACAGGCCACCGGGATGCCGTGAGATATAATTCATTAACGTTTACAAAGCACTGTGAGATCCTCAGATTATTATTACGTGTAGTAGGCTAGCATCAGAGGCCCTAGTCAGGACCCAGGCTCTGTTTACTAACCTGTAAGACGTTTACATTACTTTTATTAAACTTTAGTCTTTACAGTTCCAAAACAGGCAGAATGTACCAAAGGGGTGGTTTTAGCTAGTTTATAAATTAATTGAATACCCTTTAAAGTGATGTAACTCTTTCTGCCTCTGCTAGTCTTTCAGAAATAATGCACTCACATGGCTTTCAGTTATCCTCAGGAAGGTTATTGGTATTCAATTTTGTGAATATACATGTTTCCAAAGCCATTAATAAGTTTAAATTAAACAATGTTTATTGACTGTGCTGCAGAAATCATTCCTTAGCCAAGTAGAACTTTTCCACAATACAAATAAAGATCTTCCTATTTATTACTATTGTGCTGTACTAAAAAGCTTTGCAAAGATTAGGCTTATAGGAGACTGCTCACCTGTGAATGTGAGCAATAGGTGCTGAGACACACCAATAGATCTGAAGCAAGCTCCTCTACAGGGTTTTAGATTTATTGACAGTGGGAGGAAAACACTTTCAACTGCAGTTATTTTAGTATCACTTGACAAGTGGAAAGATCCTGCTTTAAGGGAGAGTTTTAAGGCCAGAGTCTCAGCAGACTTTAATTAGTATAATTCTTTTGAAGTCAATGGAGCTATGCTGATTTATAGTTGCTAAGGCTCAGACCCTTAGTCTTTGACAATAAGGTAAATGATAACACTGAGACTGGCTCTGTGATATGTGCATAACAGCTATTGTCTGAAAGTGGGTTGTGCAGAAAAGCTCCAGGACTGTGATTCCTCCCTTCAATAGACATTAATATTTAAACTGACTTGCACACAGCATCCAAAGCTTTTCTATGATAAGTTTCAAATGAAAAACACAGTTTTTCCTTTAGACTGCTTAGTGAAATGTCAGCTCTTAAAGCATAAGCTTCAACAATGACGTTGGCCTAGGAAAACCAGGAAGTGCTCTTCCACTCATACGCCTTTTCTTCTTAATCTTGGAACACAAATGGAGCACGTCTTCATTTATGAAACTGCTCACCAGAGTAAACGCTCTACCAAAAAAAAAAATTAGATCACCTCATTTTCTATGTTTAAAAAGATACTGTTGAATTAATCACTTCACTGAAAATTGCCCAGCCTCGGCTCAGTAAAAAGGAAAGAAGAGGGGCTTGAAAACAGGAAAAATTGAGACTAGCATTTCACTTTAAAGCACTGAAGCTAAAATTTAGACTTAGATGGTTTTAGAGTTGAAGTGTGATTTTTAACTCTGACATTTTGGTTCATTTTTCTACACAACATGTAGACTGGTCACTGTTAAAAATTTGCCAGTTGCCATCAAAAACTAAATAACATCCCTTCAGTAGTACTGCAAACAAACACTGAGGTAACTATATTTACAGCAAAACGGGCCAAGTTTGAAGGGTGACCACTGTAACCTGATCAGATATCTCTCAGGCTGAGCTTAGTTAACTTCAGTATTTATACTGATTTAGCTACTGGCATTCCCAAAATACACCCATGAAGCAAAATATAAACGTGGCCCCTTTCTTTTTTTAGAATTGTCTGTAACTGTGACGCAGACACTGAATACGTGAGTTAATAAAGAAACTGTTAAAAGAAATAAATGCAGACTATACCTGGACGACTAGATTCTTTATCATCAGTTTATCACAACTGTGTCCACAGAGTGTAGTCCATAACATTAGGCGCTTTGGTGAATGTTTTCTGACAAATGCTATTTTTGTCCTTGCTTACCATACCTTTGCAGGGTCATATATGCAGCCAGGGTAAATCACTTAATAACATTGACATCCCTGGATTTGCACCAACTGAAGATCTGGCCCTTAGTGTACTTTTCTGAATGTTTTGCTTTTGTTCTCTTCTATTTATAGATCAATTACTGAGTTTCCATCACATTACACAACCAAAGAGAACACCTGTCCTTTTATTTATATCCTAGTCTCTTCTGAGTTCCTGTCTCTGCTGTTTTCTGGATGCTTTTCACAGTAACTGCTTTCTGTTTCATGCCATTAATTCTGACTGCATCTCATTCCAGCGTTACCTGATTTAACCTAAAAATCTCTGTTTATGACCCTTGATCTCTTTGAGATAACTGATGGAGCACTGATCACCAAAGGAAATACGCTGTTAGATGGGTTGATCAGTGCCCAGAGCAAAACCCCAAACACAGAGCAAACAAGAGAGCCTGTTCAAAATGTAAGTCTCACTAATGGCAAGTGGTCTTCTCATTTTAAATACGGTGCAAGCAAGAGCTAGCTTAGCCAAATATTTACTGTAGGTTGGATTGTGCCTGGCCCCTACACGCATGCCCAGTGATTGGGAAGTACCTAAAGAGCCTCTCCTCCCAAATCCTAGCTCGTGTGTTCCATGTAAAGACAGGCAGAATTTACTCCATTAAGGGCTGCACCATTCTATTCCCCTACTCCCTATTTCCCCAGGGAAATGTGCCAAAGGAGGTGAGAAGCAGTCAGGGATATGGCTTGTTCTCTGGTCCCAATCACCTGCCAGCAGAACTGGACTGCCATGTGAGAGGCATGCAGTGGGGCGTGAAACAGTGGGCGTCTGACCTTCAAAGAGATTCAGTTTTGAGAATCCAGCCCACAGTATCAGATTTGAACATCTAGAACTAACACTCTCCGGTGTGCAGTGTTTGATTAATACCGAAACGGGATTCTGGGGTGATGTCTTTATCATCTGACCTCTTTGTTTATTGTTTGTCTCACATGTTGTAGGAGGTGACTATACTTGTGCAATGTACTGTTTTCTTCTTAGAGAACTGTTTGTATTTTTATCCTTTAAAAATAAACAAACGATGAAGCACCTGTGTCAGTGCAAAACTAGACTTGTTATCATGGGGGTGACTATATTGCCGAAGGAATTCACATATATTACATATATTGCCGAAGGAATTCACATCTGAGTTATCAGGGAGCTACGTGGCGAATAGACTCTTCTTGAACTAGGATATCATCGTGACTACTACCCGTGCACTGGCTGCACTACATTTAATGCTATTAAGAAGTCGAGTTGGATTCTGCAAAGCACTGGTTCGTCTTTATTTTTTCTTAGCCAGAAAAAAGGGCCCAGCGTATGCTAAAAGCCTGGCTCTGCTTGACCGCGCCCCACTCATTTCTGCATATTACAACCTACAATGGAGCTTGAGCTACTACAAACCTAAATCTAATTTGTCTGGATCCCCAGACAGAGTTGGTGCTTTGATACTTTGGTAGTGGGCATGGCTTAAAAACCTGAATAAAATAGATTGTGACTCAAAATCCTGTTCCCATTGACAGCTGTGGGCCTCATTGGATCATGCTTTTAAAATAGGAGAACTTGAAGTACTGTACCAATATTGACATATCTAGGAATAGCATCTCATTTCTGATTGCTCTAGAGTGTTACACAGTAGACGTTTATATTTAGACATTTAGCAATACTTTTAACTGCTAGGATTTCTCTGAACTGCAAGTCCACCACTTGCATATGCATGTTGAATTATAAGTCTTCCAACAAGACATTTCCCCCAGTTCCATTTAAAATGAACCATCCCAGTTTAAATCATCAATTGCTCTGCATCTGTGATGGGAAATAGCCCTTACATGCTCATGGGTTCATAGCTACAAGAACATGTTCACACAATCATGTCTCATTCAAAATAAACAGCTTAATCTCAAAAGTAGGGTGAGAATCTGAACTATGAATCACAGCCAGTTTCTCAGAATGCATTCCTAGAGGATCTGGTCAGAGGCCCTGACTCACTGAAGCCAATGGAAAGATTCTCATTAAGTTCAAAGGGCTATAGATTAGGGAGTAGAGCGAGGACATGACAACATTCCATAATCAAACTGCTAATGATACTGCTTCATTATGCTTTTCATCAAAGTTTTTCACACAGTTTCCACAGTATTCTTGTGGGCAAGTTAAAGTAGTATGGATTGGATGAATGGACTATAAGGTGGATAGAAAGCTGGCTAGATTGTCAGGCTCAATGGGTAGTGATCAACAGCTCAATGTCTAGTTGGCAGCCGGTATCAAGTGGAGTGCCCCAGAGGTCTGTCCTGGGGCTGGTTTTGTTCAACATCTTCATTAATCTGGATGATGGGATTGATTGAATCCTCAGCAAGTTTGTGGGTGACACTAAGCTGGGGGGAGAGGTAGATATGATGGAGGGTAGGGATAGGATCCAGAGTGACCTAGACAAATTAGAGGATTGGGCCAAAGGAAATCAGATGAGGTTCAATAAAGACAAGAGCAGGGTCCTGCATTTAAGATGGAATAATCCCATGCACTGCTACAGGCTGGGGACTGACTGGCTAAGCAGTGGTTCTGCAGAAAAGGACCTGGGAATTACAGTAGATGAGAAGCTGGATTTGAGTCAAGAGTGTGCCCTTGTTGCCAAGCAGGCTAATGGCATATTGGGCTGCATTAGTAGAAGCATTGCCAGTAGGAATTGTCAGCGACAGAAGTGATTATTTCCCTCTATTCGGCGCTGGTGAGACCACATATGGAATATTGTGTCCAATTTGGCCCCAAGTAGAGAGAGGATGTGGACAAATTGGAGAGAGTCCAGCGGAGGGCAACGAAAATGATTACGGGGCTGGGGCACGTGACTTACAAGGAGAGGCTGAAGGAACTGGGGTTATTTAGTCTGCAGAAGAGAAGAGTGAGGGGGATTTGATAGCAGCCTTCAACTACCTGAAGTGGGGTTCCAAAGAGGATGGAACTTGGCTGTTTTCAGTGGTGGCAGATGCCAGAACAAGGAGCAATGGTCTCAAGTTGTAGTGGGGAAGGTCTAGGTGATGCACTGGAGTGGGTTACCTAGGGAAATCTCCATCCTTAGAGGTTTTTAAGGCCCAGCTTGACAAAGCCCTGGCTGGGATGATTTATTTGGGGTTGGTCTTGCTCTGAGCAGGGTGTTGGCTCTCCTGAGGTCCCTTCCAATCCAGATATTCTATCATGCTATGATGATCATAATACAGGAATAAAGGATCATCTTGAACTTCTGAGAGAAAGCTTGTCATTGTCATTTTCCAGCCTACCTGGGCTACCTGAAGGCCATTCTGTTTGCCAGAAGCTGGGAATGAGCAACAGGGAATGGATCACTTGATGATTACCTGTTCTGTTAATTCCCTCTGAGACACCTGACATTGTCAGAAAACAGGATACTGGGCTAGATGGACCTTTGGTCTAATTCAGTATGGCCATTCTTGTGTTCTTATGTCTTCCAGGAACTGCACTAGCAATACCACCATGTTAGCTACTCACTTACTGCATTTCTTTTCCCTCACGCTCACCACTGCTTCTTATCCTGGCTGACTGGTTTACTGCAAGATGAATGGAAAAAGAAATCTTTTTTTCTAGTCAGCAAATCTGAATAATTGCTTTCTTTCACTGCGCTTCATAGCTGAAAGGGGCAAGTTTAATTGAACAAGAAAGCACTGGAGTTCAACAGTACTTCAGTCACGCAAATAGTTTAATAACATGCTGTCCTTTCATGGCAACATAGTTGCCTTTTCAGCAATATTTACTTTTCTGCTAATATTTCCAGTCTTTTTTTGCAAAATCACAGTAACAGCAATCTGCCAAAAGTTAAAAAAACAATTTGCAATTAGCAGAGGAAGACTTGGAGTTTGCACACAGGAAAAAAAATATCGTTGCACAAATAATTCACTAAGGGGTCAATCCTGCCGGTGGTGAACTACGCTTGGTGTGGTTGAGCATCCTCAAGTTCCATTGAACTCAACCATCCACTCACCTTAACTCAGTGAGCCTTGAGGGTACTAAGCAGCATCTTGCAGAATTGTGCCCCAAAAGGAGTATGTTCATTAAGAAAACTAGTCCAGCATATTTCATCATCTTTATTTCAATGATTTTAATACATTTTTTGTTCTGGACATGTGCTACCAGAATTTATATTAATGTCTATTGCCCCTCTAGTATAGGAACTGTACTAGAGCCCAAGATTTCATAGATTTTAAGCATGATGGGGTCAGTATGATAATGTAGTCTATCTTCCTGCAGAGCTGGGGCGGCTCCAGGCCCCAGCACGCCAAGCGCGTGCTTGGGGCAGCATGCTGCGGGGGGCACTCTGCCGGTCGCCAGGAGGGCGGCAGGCGGCTTCGGTGGACCTCCTGCAGACGTGCCTGTGGAGAGTCTGCTGGTCCCGTGGCTTCGGTGGAGCCTCTGCAGGCGTGCCTGCAGGAGGTCCACTGGAACCACGGGACCAGCGGACCCTCTGCAGGCACGTCTGCGGGAGGTCCACTGGAGCCACGGGACCAGTGACCGGCAAAGCGCCCCCCGCAGCGTGCCACCATGCTTGAGGCGGTGAAATGGCTAGAGCCGCCTCTATGCAGAGCACAGGCCATAGAAACTCAGTAATTTCTGCAGCAAGCTGGTAACTTGTGCTTGAGCTTGTCTTTGAATCAAGAGTGTATGTCTTTCTTAAAAACTTCAAGTGAATCAAGAGTGTATGTCTTTCTTAAAAACTTCAAGTGATGGTGAATCTATGTCCTTAGGTAAGTCATTCCAATGGTTAATTACCCTCACTGTTAAAAACGTGCACCTTATTTCTAATTTGAATTTCTGTAGCTTCAGGATTTCATTACTTCTTTTCTGCTAGATTAAAGAGCCCTCTACTGTCAGAAATCTTTACCGTGTGTAGGCACTTGTAGATGAGTCACCTCTTAATCTTGATCTAGTCCAACGTACCTAAACAACTCTTATAATTCGTTACAAGAAAATCATAACAGTTTTAGAGATCACCTCCAAAATATCTGACTAAAGTGAATGTGTCGATGGCTTCATTAATATCCAATGAGACCCAGCTAACCTACAGACAAAGGGGCAGTTCCTCAACTGTAAATTGTCATAGTTCCAGTGAAGCCCTCTGCCACTAGACACTTTCCTGAGAACAATGCCTTACACAATACAGGAACTGTAATCATTCTAATAATATCACATTGGGTCTCAGTGAGTCACTCTGCTAAAATGGTGCCAGTAAAAGCCATTGTTTTCCAATGGAAACATCTTTGGTTCAGAGGGAAAACAGAGTTACTATCTCGAGCATTCCTATTTTAGTCAGAGAATCTTAAACTGGGTTTCCCAATAGACGTCTCAATTGTCCAAAATACCTTTTAACAAAGCCACACAATATAATAAAATGACCTGAAATCTTGAAGATGGAACCTGAAACCATTACAAGCCTCAGCTAGCAATGGGTGAACCACAGTCTTTTGGAAAATCACCTAAAATTTCAAATGCTTCTTTAGAGAATTTTGGTTGGAAGTTAAACTGGGTATCTGAGAAGTACTGGCTTTTTTACAAGTTTCCTGACTTCAAATGAATCAAAATTATCCAGAGTTTGGGTGCTTTTTTAAACTATCTTTTCTTCATTCCAGCTTTGTTTGTTTGTTGCCAAATCTAACAGACACCAAACCCCATCAAGAAAGTAAAAACTTACCCAACATTTTCTAACTTCAGGAAAGCTTAACTTTGATAGATTTGTGCCATTTCTAATTTCATCTGGACTATTTCATCTATTCATAACCTACTAAAATCTGCACATGCAAAAAGAAAACAAAAACTTACTAAGTTCGTGACCAATATTTTAAATGAATAAAGAAAGCATTAGTATGTGCTTTATTAATTTCACAGCACATTTGTACAACAGTGCACTTAAAAAAAATCTGATGGCGAAACAACAGTGCTTGAAATAAGTCTGCACTTAAATATCCTATGTGTATGAGCTAATGTACCTGAAATACATTTAGATATATCTTTGTACTAATGAAGAGCAATGGTGCCCTGAAAAACTGCTAGATATGCATGTTCGTGTGAGTTTTACACATGAATAACGATAGTGAAATTCATCTTCATGAAATGACAAACTAGGAGGCTGATGACTTCAGGCAGTTCTTCCTGCTTATGCCAAATGGTTTACATATCTGGCAAACTGTTTCTGTGGCACCCTGCCAAGCAACAGCAGCATCTTAATGTGCTTTTCCAGGTAACACCTACTTCAGAGGGAAAATGCTGTGAGTGAAATTCACACTGGCATTAGGTGTACATGCAAGGCCGTCTGTACTAAAGCATCCCAATAGGGCTGCCCAAGGAATGCGCAGATAGAGGAAACTGGGTGCCACTCTATGCTGGCTCTAGGACTCAGCTGGCATGGTGGGGTGATTTAGTGAGGGGCTTGATGCAGAAGCACAGCATGTGGAATTATATGGTTACAGAGGCCAAACCAACACATGCAGTAGGTATGGAGAGGGAACAACCACTATTCTGTCCCATAGACTGGTAAAGTGGCTACATTGCAGGCCCATGTGTCTGTGGGTAGATGGTGAATTCCCCGAAAGCCCCTGCAGCAATCCACACACAAAGCCCAGTTTCTTGGGATGGGTGAATTTGACCCTGTGTGACCAAATCAATAGAACTGAATGTACAGATATTCTTCACATGGCTCCATCTGAACTATAGAAACAGATCCTCTAAAGTCTATTGCATTTTTGTTAATAAAAACTTGAAGCAGCTTCTGCATTGTTTGTCTATTGTACTTCATAGATTTTCTTGGTATGCCATGTTTATTTTTCTAATATTTTATGGCTACCTGGTGACATGCTTAGAAAATGCAAGAGACAATTCACACAATGCAATTTCTAAGGAAAAGTGCAGAGCAGTGAAAATCTGTTCCATGCAACAGCATTCAAATGTAGGTTTCGGGAGAATCATTTTCTAAAGAGCTCTGCTAAAAAGGTCAGAAATAGTCATGCACTCTATTGTTGTTCCCCGTTTAGAAGGGCAACAAGAGCATTAGCAACCATATAGTTATCTCCCACAGTTAAAAACTACTTTCTTCTCCCAAAGATGTAGGAAATACAGCAGAAGGTCAATGATGATCAGGACAACGTCCCCTCCAGACTCTGACCACGACTCTGGAATAGACAAAAAAAAGTCTGTCTTCCAGATATTCCATTCCAGGTTTTACACTAAACAATGTGCATGTAAGACAGACGCTGGGAGCTCGATGTTCTATGAATCCAGATAGTGCAGGCATGATCAATATACCCAATTATTTTTCCCTAATAACATGGTGATGAGCATGGTATAAATGCCTATCTAGGTAGGTACGTAAGCCGATAGATTCCTGATCCAGCTCCCATTAAACTACGTGAAAACAGTCCCAGACTTCAGCAAGAGCTGGCCGAGGCCCTTGTAAAAGGTACAAACGTACCTTATTGCTGAGACTCAGTGGCTTGATTTAAGGCCTTCGCAGTCGTTTGGAACAAACCTGTGAGCTGACATTTTGATGCATTCCATGAAAAATGAGGGTTTCTGAGATGCATTTCTAACTCTCAACCACACCAAGCTAAATACCAGGCCCTTTTTTTGTGATTAAAAACGTTGTGTTTTTTAAATTTCAAACAATTCAACAGCAGGGGAACATGAAAAAATATATTATCTTTCTCCTCAAAGTTTGAATTTGTTGATGAAAAATTGTGTTGAAACAAGGAAATTAACCGAAAAATTTCAACCAGCTCTTCTCAGGATCCTGACTGAATCAGAAGCAATATAGCTGAACTCCCAGAACTTTGGTGATATTTCCTCCTAAGTAACACAAAATGCACACCCATGAATTCCCTTAGTTACACTGGAACCAAATAACTGCATCGCTTCATCTGAGTACAATGCTCCATAGCAGCCAAACCACCAATTATTTCATCCTAAATATGAATTTTGCCTTTCTGTACTTAAACTGAGCTCTAATTGAAGTCAGTAGGAGCACCAGGTTACACCCAGAGGTTAGCACATCAGTTGAAAGCACCAGTTCAAAGCTCACCTTGGGCCTTCAGTGAACCATACACACATTATTTTTCACTAAAACTAAATTCTGCTTTGACGTTTGCCCTGTGCAATCTCATTGACCTCAGTGGGATTTCACGGGGGAAGAGGCAGTGTAAGCACAGAATTTGTTTTAGTCCATGTCAGTACTAGGAGCACTTTGCCAGCATAGCTATACCAGTACTTTATACCAGCAAAGAACTCTCCATTGTGGACACATCTTATACCAGCAAATCTTCCCACCACTGCCAAACAAAACAAGCTGTACGGTAAAAGTGCAGCTGCATCTACCCCATGTGCTTCTGCCAGCACAATTTGTCAGTCAAGAATCACACCTCTTCACACCCCTGACCAACACAGCTACAGTGGCAGACGTCTTTAATGTAGACTGCCCTAGTATTTAATGAAAGTACTTTTAAACCAGTAGGAGGGACAGTGAGATACTTAAATAAGAGCTTGTCAGGTTGGTGGAAAGGATTGAGACAACAATAGGTGAATGAATCCATAGTTGAATTAAATACTTACATATCACCAAAGTCAGCTCATGTTCGGCCAAATGTTCTTAAGGAACAGGCAGAGAGGACTAGAGCCATTATCAGTCATTTTTGACAACTCATTAAAAACAGATGAGGTGCCGGGGACTGAAGGAGAGCAAAGGTATTACTATCAGTTAAGTAGGTAATAAATGAGAACAGGGGTGTGGGAGTAAAAGTTACTGAGACTCACTTCAATACCTGGTAAAATATTAGAGCTGATAATAAAAGGGATTGATCTGTAAACATTTAGACCAGGGCATCCTAACATGGGGGTTTATAAACAGGTAAAAAGGAGGAGGTGTGACCACCTTCCCTTTCTTAATGGCTAGATATTGGGGCAGTGTGAGGGGAAGCATAATGAAAACAATAGGAGAGGTTCCCAAAACATTGTCGTAACATATCATCCCATTACAGAAGGCATGGCAAACTGATGCTTTAGATAATAACTTGTTGGCCAATAGGCCACATATAGTCATAAAGGCTACATCATGTCAGACAAGCCTGCTACCCAAGGACGCAGAGAGTGGCAATTAGAAGCCAGGAAATGAGGTTGTACATGTGTTCTGAGTTGGAGGGAGCTGACAGAGAGGAAGGACACAGAAGCACGTAGCTATAAACTTGGAATGTTCTTGGGGTGAATGCTGGAGAGAAAGCAGTAATCCTTAGAAGGCTCTGGGCAGAGCAGACCAAAACTTAGATTATCCATCACTGGGCAAGCTCCAGTCTATTTATCTATCTAGTTTCTTACCTGGGACTATCAATGTTGTGCCTGAACTCCAAATGCAAAGCTAGGCTGTATGCAGTTCATAGATATACACACATACACAGGACCGGTGCCAGGGTTTCTGGTGCCCTAGGCGCTGGGTCATTTCGCCGCCCCGCGCACAGGTCCCGCGGCTCCGGTGGAGCTGCCGCAGGCATGCCTGCAGCAGGTCCACCGGAGCCGCGGGACCAGCGGACCATCCGCAGAAATGCCTGCGGCAGGTCCACCGGAGCCACGGATCCAGTAGACGCTCCGCAGGTACGACTGTGGCAGCTCCACCGGAGCCGCCTGCCGCCCCCCCAGCAAAATGCTGCCCCCCCATAATGCTGGCACCCTAAGCGACTGCCTAAGTCGCCTAAATGAAAGCGCCAGCCCTACACATACACCACCAGGGCAGCAATAAATGAATCCTGGCCCAGGTACAATAAGATTCAGCTTGAACCTTTGTCTTTCTCTTGAAGGAAACTCAAACCTAGACAATGAAAGAGTTTCCTGGGCCCTCTACCTCCTGCCTGACAGATTTTCTTCAGGCTGGTATGTTTTAGCTCATTGGTTCACAGGGTCTTTTTGTTCTAATATGCAAGAGTATCCATTAAAAAGAAAAACCAAAATATAATTGTATTGGGCTAGCTGCTCAGTTGGTGTATAGTTAATGGAGCTATGCATTCAGGCCATTGAATATTCAGGAAACAGATGTGAAGCCCATTTGCTATATGCTTGACTGTTCTGTTTTCTGTGTCCCAGGTAAGTCAAATAAAATTAGTTCTTCCACCTTATAGCATGCCTGGTACACTGAATAAGACCTATAACAATCTGTCACCAAACTACTTGAAAAATGATCTTGACAAAGGAGCCTTCTTTAGTCTTTGTTGGCGTACCCCATGAGACTAATTTCAGGTTCCTTTTTAAAGAACAGATTTTCCAAATCGTGGATATTTCTTTGTCATTTATGCCTACAGCTGGCGGAATGGGGTTGTTTTGTTTTGTTTTTGTACTGAGTCTCTACTGTCATGCTTTTATGCTGAATTATTTTGGGCAGTATTTGATTTTAGCAGGTAACACCTACCAGACTCTAGCATGGGGGAATCCCAGCTTCAGGAACGCACTTAAGTCCTATTAAAGATAAGCATATGCTTATATGCTGTCCTGAACAGCAATGATGTACTAGGGCCTTGATTCAGGAAATCAGACCAGATCAAGAGTATTTAAAGCTACACTTTACTAGCTGAGGAGCTAGCTTTAGGGCCTTGTTCTCCATTGGCTTGCACATACACCTGTTCAAAGTGGGTGTTAAAATCCTATCACTAGTGTGAGGAGAGAATTCTTAGCTGGTACCAATTTACAGCCAAACTGTGCAGGAGTAAACGACAACACAAGGTCTCATAGACTCATAGGTCAGAAGGGACCAATATGATCATCTAGTCTGACCTCCTGCACAAAGCAGGCCACAGAACCCTACCCATCTACTTCTGTAACAACCCCTAACCTATGTCTGAGTTACTAACCACTATTGATAGACTTCAGTAACTGG
>NC_133770.1:76310843-76363330 GCF_003597395.2 Chelonoidis abingdonii
CCAGTTACTGAAGTCTATCAATAGTGGTTAGGCGGTCTGTAGCACACCCCAAGCACTATCTCAGGGGAGGCTCTAGTAGCTTTCTTTCCCAGTGTGATTTTTGCCCAGACAGACTCTGTCTTATCCATTCCATCACTTCTTATTTCTTTACAGTTCACCTCATCATTGATGTACAATGCTACTCCACCACCTTTGCCTTTCTTTCTGTCTTTCCTAAACAGCACATAGCCTTCAATACTTGTACTTCAGTCATGACTACTATTCCACCATGTTTCTGTTATCCCTATAATATCCGGTTTCACTTCCTGCACCAGTAGCTCCAGTTCCTCCATCTTGTTCCCTAGGCTCCTCGCATTAGTGTACAGACATTTAAATTTTTGGCGTTTGGCGTCACTGACATTCTTTACCCTGTTATGCACTGACATTCTACCACCAGCATCACCTGTTAGTCTGGTATCTACACCGCCTTTCCTCCTTATGTCAATTCCTTGGTCCACGACTGTATCCCCTCTTACTTTGTTTACTTCCCTTTCAAGGTTAAATTCCGGCGTGGAGATCTCCTGGACATCTCCCAACCATCTCCCCCAGATTCCTAGTTTAAAGCTCCAGGCAGTGAAGAATCAGGCTTTAGGACTATTAGCGCTTGGACACCTTTCTGTAATATAATGGAAACCAACTTTCCCATGCTGGTAGCCCAAGAGAGTGGGTATTCCATTTGTCTGCATTTTTTTTCATTGTCATGAGTCTACAACTTCTGCTATCTTTAAGCCTCAACACAGCACAGAGCCATTTGTTTAATTTTAAATCATGTTTTAGCTATTGCTGTATTAAGTCTTATAGTAGTAGATTTACATAGATCTGTTGGGTCAAAGCCTGAGCAGGTGTGAACACCAGCTGAGAACCTGGTCCAGGAGATCTTATTATTAACTGTTATTTCTATTTTCTTCTCTTTTGGAGCCTTTTAAATTGTTGAGTTTCATTCATTGTGTGTATATAATATATATTATTTGCATTTTATAAAGGCACTTTATTTATGGCAGTCATTCTATTGAGAATGAAAGAATACTGCTGCTTTTGATGTAATGCTGGATATCCCACTACTTTCAATTACTATGGTGCTGTATTGTTTACGTTTCCTCCTTCTGCTGATTTCCACACCCAAAGCATCCATGGTACACAGCATGGAAATTATGTAGAGGGATGTCTTTAAGGCCTGGTCTACACTGGTGGGGGGCGGGCGGGTGTCAATGTAAGATACACAGCTTCAGTTAGGGGAATACCATAGCTGAAGTCAACGTATCTTATTTTGACTTACCTCCTGTCCTCACGGTGCAGGATTGACGGCCACAGCTCCCCTGTTGACTCTGGTACTGCTGCGCATTTTGGTGGAGTTCCGAAGTCGATGGGAGTACATTCGGGGATTGATATATCGCGTCGAGACAAGACGCAATATATCGATCCCCAATAAATCAGTCGCTACCCGCTGTTCTGGTGGGTAGTCTGGACATACCCTCACAGTGGCCATAAACGTGGTAGTAGCTCTGCTGTGGTGTTAAAACCAATGCATTATAATGAGAAAATAATAGCCTTGTAAGCTTGCTAAAAACTTCTGTCCATGGGGAAATGGAGCATAGAGTTGCCCAAATGATTAGGCTGGTGTTAGGGAAATAGTAAGGCTGTTCATATGCCTTTTACATATTTAACCTTCACCACTTGTACTGAAGTTGCTAGGGAAGAAGTCTGCAAAAACAATTTCAGATTCCCTCTAATGTCTATAAATAAGATAGGACCTTCCACCTTCTGGACAAGGCAGCACAAGCTCTGAAAAATCTTCTCTTCTCCAGCTCCATTTTGGGTTTTCCAGTGTCTTCCATCAACTCCCACAGTGTGAAAGATATACAATATTTTTATTGCATCCAGCCCTTTCAGTATATTTGGCTGGCCAGGCTAAGGTGGCTTTGCTTCCTCTGTATCCTACTAAAATGAATGGGGAAGATTTTCCAAGGCAAAGAAGGTGAACTATTAAACTTTCAGTGGTAGTTTGATGCCTAACTGCCCTTTGTGCCTTTGAAAATCTCCCCTTGACATCCTTCCCATTCATTCATTAATACCTAGGCTGCCCGTAGAGAAGATCGTAATATGAACAAACACACCCATTTCTGGCACAGAAACAGTGTTGATTTTGTCCCTTAACATCTGAAAAAATTGAACCTGATGCATCAAACCCCTCTCCTAATTAATCAATTGGCTTGTTCATGCCTCCTAATCTAAAATGTGAGAGTTTTCTGGCAATCTGAAGTGCCTCAGGGATAAAATAATGGCATTGAGTTCCTTACTAGCAAATCAAGCTTTTGGAGCCTGCCAGCATTAATCAGACTTATCAGACTGTGGCTTAATCAAAGCAAAAGAAAAAGGCATATGCTGAAGTGTTTGAGTGGCCATGAGCTCAGGATGCTATGACCTCTCCAAAGGCTCTTGATAAATGCACATAAAGAGATATAGTGTATCTAAAAATAAAGCCCAGTTCCATGATGATCCCAACAGGAACGAAGCAGAAC
Organism: Chelonoidis abingdonii; assembly: GCF_003597395.2. Lineage (NCBI taxonomy): Eukaryota > Metazoa > Chordata > Testudines > Testudinidae > Chelonoidis > Chelonoidis abingdonii. The sequence goes on from NC_133770.1 coordinate 76,313,402, forward strand.
ATTTCACACCTCAACTTCTTCGACATTTTAATTCACTTTGAACACTACTGAGCAATTCTGCCCCATGATACTTGACTCCAGGAATCCTCAAATCTTAATGTATGATTCACAGTGGAAGTGGAGTTGAAGGCCAAAGGACTGGATCTGCGTGTTCACTGGGGCCCGATTCTCCTCTCACTTGTACCAGTGTCACTCCATTAGCTTTGGTGGGGTTACTCGCAGTATACTGTCATGTGACAACATGATCAGGGCCCAGCTAAGGACCATGGCAAGAGAAGGGGATAGTTGTATCTGATCTGGATCTAGGATGGGAAGAGAAAAAAATGTGAAAAAACTCACCAGATGAAAACTCTTTTAAAGAGTCTTATCACAACTGGTTGCAAATAGCATTGTGACGGGGCATTATATGGTTGTGAGAAGACAAATGGGGAGGGACTGACAGAGATAACATAAGGGAAGAGCCAGATTGTGGGATTCACAAAACCTGAAGTTGAGCAGACCCCCAATTTGCAGGAAAATCTGAACAGTGAGACTTGTAGGGACAATGGGAGCCTGACTACTCTGCAGGGGAAGGAAGAGAGTGAAGAGAACCTGCAATGAATTGAACACTCTGACCCATCTAGCAAAGCATTTAAATCACTGAGGCTGATCACATGCTTAGAGTTAGGGTGGGTAAGTTTCTGGAATGGGGTCAGAGAGCTTAGCACTGCGAGGATCAAGCTCAGGGGAGAGGATTTGTGGGGGGAAGAAGACTGAGGAGAGGTGAATTCCCCGAGAGTAACCCTACTGGACTGGAGCATAAAGAAAGCAGCGGTTCCCCAAAAAGGGAAAGGAAGGGGACAAGAGGATGAACTCGTTAAAAGGGAAGAAACCACCCCGCACAGACCTGCTTCTTTAAAAGTAAAAGGGTAATAGGGGGGGTGGGAAGAAGGGTGTCACAGGGGGGCAGCAGGATGGTTTCCTTTCCCTGCTATGCTATGTACTGAGTGCTGCCAGAGATGCAATGCAAACCTTGGGACAAAGGTGAACAGCCGCTTGCAAGATGAATTCAGTGAACTGCTGGGAAAGAAAAGAAAACTGCAGCAGGAGTCATTGAGAAACTGGAATGGGTGACAGGCATCACAGAGAAGGTGCTGTTCTCACAAAGGTCCTCGGGGCATGTAAGGAGTTCTCCTCTGAGCAACAGCCAGGTGGATAAAAAGAGAAAGGAGATGACCACATTCAGATGCATACCTAGACTTCTGCAGTCACTCAGCACCTGGCAGGATCATGAAAACCCTCAGTGGTCTAATTACTGTTGTGTAAGTGGGGAAGTCAACACACATCCACGGCCCCTGCCCTAGCCAAAGCCATTGTACAAGGTGAGGGAAATGCTGTAATATGGGAATATCACTGAGGGAGAATAACCTGGCAAAGCCCTGGCTGGGATGATTACATTGGGGTTGGTCCTGCTTTGAGCAGGGGATTGGACTAGATGACCTCTTCAACTCTCTTCCAACCCTAATCTTCTCTGATTCTGAGGACTGGAGAGCAGAATCAACCCTGGGGAGGCAAGAACCAGAGGGGAACCTAGAGAGGTGGGAAGGGAAAAGGAGGAGGACATAGAAACATGGACCTGCTGGGCATCCAAACAACTCTGTAAGGATCACCAGAGTGTGGCATAGGAACAAAGGGATCCTGAGGTATGAGGGGCCTTTCCAATGTCTGGGATACTAGTCTAGTCCTGTGCAGGGCCATCCAGGAAGCAAAGGACTCCTGACCTCTTCTCTGCTGCACAGGGGCCCAGGGAGCATGAACATTTCAAACATTATAAAAAAGTAAGGAAAGTCGCAGGCAAAAACATTGACAAAGATTTTTGCCCTTAAGCTGTGGATGTGCTAACAGGCTCAACTCCAGCAAATGTTTTGTCTGGGAATATACCAAACAGTGGAGGCCACACATGTGATCTGCATTCATTATTCCCATGTGTACAAAGGATAGTTTTGCTGCTCTGTCACCACCATAAATGAGGATAACTTTGTATAATTTTGATATATCTATTGTGAAATATCCATGCACTTTACAACTACAAGCTTCACTGTGTAACTTCTAAGATAGAAACTGCATATTCCACTATCAGTTTGTCTCTGCTTAGAGGGGGAGTGGTTGTGTGGCAGATGTGTCTGACGAAGTGGATATTCACCCATGAAAGCTTATGCTCCAATACATCTGTTAGTCTATAAGGTGCCACAGGACTCTGTTGCTTTTTACAGATCCAGACTAACACAGCTACTCCCCTGATACTTGTTTCTGCTAGTATCACTGCTGGCCACCTCCCTATGTCTCTTTCCTGGTTCACTACACTCTCAAGAATAACACATGCTCCTGGACTCTCACCATCCCTCATCTAGCTTGTCTAGGCTCATAGAAGTTGGACATAGAAGAGTCTTGCACTGTATCAGAAATCACTTAACCCAACGGACCCCTCTCCCTGCCAAAGTAAGATGTGGCACCTGAGAGAAGATTTATATGAACTGACATTGTATTTGGTCTTAGCCAGGAGATGAAAATAAAAGGTTGGGATAGGAAGGATGGGAGGGGAAGACGGGGAAACCAAAAACAAACCATTTATTCTAATCTCCAAGATGCTTATGCATTAAATTTGCTGGATGTTCCCAAATTTTACTGAAAGCTCCTATGGATTTTCTACAGGAAAAACACTGTGGTCTCTTTTTGACGTACTGAAACTCCAAGATATCTTCTGCTTTCTATTTCAACCAGTGTCACTATTTATATGGCAAGTCATTTGTTAGCCAATTTCAAGCTCTATAGAGCGCAACTAACCGTTAGTGTTTGCAGATCAGCATGATCAAATATACGTGTGTGATGCATTAATATCTATGAAAGAGTCACATGGTCATTTAAACATGTTCTCTGTATAGTTTCTCATTTATTGTAAACTGTGCAAATCTACAGGTTCCAGACCTCGCCTCAATTTTATCTGCTGTTAGTTGATCACTCCCTCCTCTCATCTACCAGACAATAATATACCCTTCAATCTGAAGGGAAATAGTGTCATAGAAATAAGATGTTGTCTAGCTCCTACAAGTGTCAGGTGTCTTGAGCTAGGCTGGGCTTCTTTAACCTTGCTGAAAGGTTCATCTCTGATAGCCAAGTGGATGAGAGTTTTGGGGGTGGCTAGGTGTTTTTTAATCAGCGCGGTCTCAGCAGGGTAATGCTGCGTGGCCATGACATCTGGGAATAGTATTGATCTGGTGTATCTCCCAACAGCAACCTTCTTTTGTGAGGTTACAAAGGAGCCTCGGGTGAGAGTTGAAATCTGCCTTCCCATGGCAGAATTTCCCCTTAGGCGCAATGACCACTGCAGCTGGAGGGGATGTAATTTGTACCTCCCTACAGCAAATGGAGAAGACTCCAGCCCCATGAACAAAGCTCTACAGGTTCAGTTCATGTACATTTAAATACTGTTATTGATTATAATTATGGTTGATGTAGCCCTCCTGCCCAATGCCAATGGCAGCAACAAGGGCCAAGTTTAATAATAAGTGTAGGGATCCTTTCTAATACGAATAAAACAATGACTCAAGACCCCACCCTGTCATACTCCTCCTTCCAGCTCTTGGAAACAAAGGAGATTGGAAACTCCTTGAGCATCTTGTCAGGTGGTTCATCCCCACTCAGTACCACTCTGTAGTCCTAGGGAACCACAGATACCCTTTAATTTAGGGGGGAAAGGAGAAACCCAGGTAAAAGGACCATGGTAACATGCTTACATACAAGAGTCAAAGGTACCCAGTATGTCAGGAGTATGGCCAACCCCATGCTTCCAAGTACTAGTTGTCTAGTTTATTGAGGTCCAGGACTTCAACACAAAACAATCCCCATTCATCTAAAAACCCTGTTAGACTCAGTGGTAGCTACAGCAGTGGTGGGGGGCAAGATGTGAGGCATCAGGGGGGCTCTCCTCCACCTGTCTATTCCAGTCCAGAGAAGTCTGCATCACGAAGGTCTGCTCTAAGTTGTAGCTACCTGGCCCAGCTCCATGATATCAGCTCTGCCAGTCTGGTCAGACGTGGCTGTGAAGTCAGCTCTATGCTGCTGCTAGTCCTGGCTTGCTCACTCCCACAAAACTGCATACACAGTATTCATTCAAAATCTCCAGCTAGGGAACCCAGAGCAAAACTGACCCCTGCACAAAGTCCTTGCTGTTGGAAAGAAAGCTCCCAGCCTCTAGAATACAGTTCTTGGATGCTGAACGTGAAATCCTATTCCCGAACCAGAGTCCAGCACTTACAAGCTCAGAGTGACCCAGGGCACAATTCCTATGCCCTTCCATGAGTACAGGCACAGCAACAGTCTTCTATCATTTCTACAATCAGGTCTATCATAGCTTCCCACTCAGATTTGAACCTTAGTGCTCATAACCTGAGCAGCTAGCATGAACCCTCTAAGCTTAATTACCAGCTTAGATCTGATCTCGCTGCCACCAGCCAAGAATTTCCAGTGTCTTGGCTTACTCTGGTCTCCCCAAAACCTTCCCTGGGGGACCCCAAGACTCAGAGGCTCTGAGTTCTACCACAAAGGGAAATAAACCATTCCCCCCCTCCCCACCTCTCTCCCACCCAGAATTTTCTCTCTGGGCTAACCTGAGAGTGACTGATGCAACCTCTTTACATCACAATACCAAGAAGCATTACTCCTCTCTTCCACAAAGAGACAACCCCAAAGACAAGGAAACAGAAAAGATTCTATCTCTCTTCCCCCATAGCTTCTTCCTGCCCTGGGACACTAGGAGAGTTAACCACAGAGAGCAGTCTTTCCCCTCCCCCCTTCTTTCCTTTCTCCCACCAATTTCCTGGTGGGTCAACTAGAAAAAAAAATCAAACAGGTCTAAAAAAGCAAACTGTTTAAGTAAAAAGATAAGAATGAATTAGATAACAGTTCCTGTAATCTAGATGTTAGATACAGGGCTTTCTCTATAGAAATGAATAAAAAGAAAAGAATAACAGCCTTACCCCAAAACAATACAATTAAAGTACTTATAGCCAAATACACATAAAGACTCCACCAGCCAGATACACGATGCAAATACAGACAAACACCTTTAACAGACTATACTTTTGCTACCTTTGTACTTTCAATGGGAAACAGAAGATAGAAGGACTGGAAATAGATCCTCTCATAGCTGAGAGAGCACAGAACAGACAAAGACCCAGACAAGAAACCCCCAAATTCCCTCCCTAAGCTTGAAAAATCCAGTTCTGATTGGCCTCTTGTCAGGTGTTTGGTTCCCTTTTTAACCCTTTACAGGTAAAAGAACATTAACCTTTAGCTATCTGTTTATGACAAGCCATAGAAAATTCCAACTAAAGCAACAAATCAGTGTGTGGAACTATGGGTGAGCAGCACTGCAACTCACACATGAGGCTGGCTCAAACTAGTTTTCCCCCTTTTACAGAGGTGGCAGAGTTCCAGCCCTCTAGTCTCTGGTTAACATTTACCTTGCAGTAAGGATTACAAAGGACTCGCTACCAGGGCCAGCTCCAGGCACCAGTGAACCAAGCAGGTGCTTGGGGTGGCCAGTGACAGGGGCAGCACATCTGGGTCTTCGGCACATCCAGTAGTGGGTTTCTCAGACCCTCTTGTAGGGAAGGACCGCCACTGAAGTGCCGCCAATCGCAGGTTTGTTTTTTTGCTTGGCCACATGGGGCACAAAAAAGCTGGAGCCAGCCTACTCACTACATCTCAAATCCAGTCCTTGTTCTCAGTGTTCAGCAGGGTCAGACTGAAGCAAACCAGAGTCCTAGGCACCATACCACCTGTCATGGTAAACCCCACTCTGAACCTTAGCGTCCAAAAGATGGGGTACCAGCATGAACCCCCTAAGCTTAATTACTTGCTTAGAAATGATAGAGCTGCCACCATCCAAAAATATAGTGTTTTGGGTACTTTCTGGCCCCCAAACCCTTCCCGGGGACCTCAAGACCCAAAACCCCTTGGGTCTCACAACAAAGGAAATAACCATTCCCCCCTCCTTTCTTCCTCCCAGATTCTCTCCTCCCTGGTACACTGGGAGAAGCCCTGTGATTCAACTCCTTGAATCTTAAAACAGAGAGGAAATTCACCTTCCCACCCTTCACTCTCCCTCCTAGACTCTCCCTGAGAGAGAGACAGTAATCTTAACACAGAGAGAAATCAGGCTTTTCCTCCCCACTTCTCTCCTTCCTCCCACCAATTCCCTGGTGAGTGCAGACTCCCTCCCCTTGGGTCTTACATAAGATAGCCAAAAAATCAATCAGGTTCTTAAAAAGAAAAGCTTTTAATAAAAGAAAGAAAAAAGTAAAAGTTGTCTCTGTAAAATCAAGATGGCAAATGTTACAGGGTCTTTCAGCTTATAGACACTAGAGAGAATCCTCCCCTCAGCACAAATACAAGTTTCAGCAACAGAGATACAATCCTGCCAGCAAATACACATTTGCAAATAAAGAAAACAATCCAAAAGACTAAACCTCCTTTCTAACTGGTACTTACTAAATTGAACAGAATAGGCTGTTTCAGAAGCTGGGATGAATCAGTTACATGTCTGGCTTCTCTTAATCGCAAGAGAAAACAAAAACCCCGCGAAACAGCCCAAAACAAAGGCTTCCCTCCACCAAGATTTGCAAGTATCTTGTCTTCTGATTGGTCCTCTTGTCAGGTGTTCCAGGTTCACTGTTTGTTAACCCTTTACAGGTAAAAGAGACATTAACCCTTAACTATCTGTTTATGACACCACCATGTAGTGGTCGCATCTCTATGCTATGGCCATAATCCTGTCACTGTGGGCCTATCCTTCCTTGGGGCGGCAGTGGCAGGAATCCCAAATATCTGCTAGGATTGAAGGGGGGGGGGGGATCTCACCACTATCCATTGGGCAGGCTCCCTAGTGGACCATCATTCCATGTCAAATAGGCTGGATCCTTCCCAGAGGATGGAGGATTCCAATCCCATCCAACCAAGCAGAGGCATTTCTGTTGGCCTCTGACACCACCGACAGAGCTATAGTGGAGTGGAAGCAGTAAGGACCCACTCGCACAAAATCCCCTGCTGGGGTGGTGTTGCCAAGGGCTCCAAGAACAGCAGACATCAGAATTAATACTCCATTGAGAAGAAAGAAGCACTCCATCCCTCCCAGAGAAGCCATTGTTTCAGGCTATCTGCAGACTAAGGTAGACATCACTGCACCAATTACATTCAGGTCAGGTGTCCAGGTTTCCTTGCAAATCATGAGAGCTAGAAATGTATTTTTTTTTAGTTAAAAAAGAAAGCTGAGATTCTGAAGATAGAGCAGGACTCCAGAATTTAGGGCCCAAGGCATTTGTCTGTAGTGCCTCTGAGTTAGTCTATTGAGACCTCTACCTCCAGCTCCGGCTGCATCACGTGAGATGAGCAGCAAGGCTGTCGACAGATTTCTGTTAAATGAGTTCTTCCTATACGTTCTGCTGTTCCATGGCATTCTCTGGGCTGTGTGAAGCACAAGTCACCTGCCTGTCCCACTTGATGTCATTTCCACTTCAGTATGCCACTGCTATTCCATTGCCACAGCCTTTGAAACTCACACGGCACTGCCTTGCTATCTGCTTAAGTAATCAGCATTCAGAAAGAATGGCAATATTTTGAACAGATGAGAACTGGGCTGTTCTTTGCAAATGCTGGCAGACTGTGCAGCAGGACCAGATGAATATCAAAAGATCTTATGTTCCGTCATGAAACAGAGCAGTCATAATAATGGCACAGTTTTTTGCTGCACCAGCTGTGGGGGATTTTTCTCATCTAGGCAAACTGGAAAATGTCCACTCTTTCCAACCCACAGTACTTTGTAGCAAGGAAAAAAAAAATCACACTACACTGTATGCAGCTCTACTTTAGCTGTCTGATACGACCTTCCCTGAGTTTCTGTATGGGAGGTGCTATGTGCCACCAAAGGGACAAGATCAAACAGCTTTGAATGCACTAGATAGTGCCAGAAACTGTTAAGAAGCAGAAAAGGACCCAGTTCACAGCAGCCTGATAAATAGATTAGAGATGGAACTGTCATGTCCCTTCACAACAAACACAACTGTTGGAGGTGGAAGTCTTTAACCCCAAGGAGTTCATGTGGCCCATGAAACAGCCCTGCAAGTTCCAGCAAGCAGCAGCAGAAGACATGTAAATGGGTGAGTTTCCAACCTAAGAGCCTAATTAACCCTTCAGAAAATTTAAAATTAGGGAGTCTCATTGCATCCCCTGATGGAAGAGTTCAGTGAAAACAACAGATAAAAGCAAAGAGTGGGCTAACAAGTGGATTGGAAGAGGCCAAATAGCCAGACCTGAGTACTCACACCTTCTTGTCAACTGTTGAAATGGGCCACCCTGATTACCACTACAAAAGTGATTTTTCCTCCTTTTGATAATAGCCCACTTTAATTGATTTGTCTTGTTAGAAATGGTAAGGGAACTCCCATCTTTTCATTACCGTGTATATATATCTTCCTACTGTATTTTCCACTCCATGCATCTGATGAAGTGGGTCTTAGCCCACAAAAGCTTATGCCCAAATAAATTTGTTACTCTCTAGAGTGCACAAGTACTCCTCATTGTTTTTGTTAGACCTGAGTATGACATTCAGCAATTAGCGATGGCTGAACTTCCAAAGACCATCCAAACATTTGGGGGCTTATCTTCTCCAAATATCACTGACTTACCCTTCCATGCCTATTCCACTCCTTTCTCAACCTCTCTTCTTCCCAGCTTATGATCCTTCTGTAGCCCTTGTTTCTCCCATGCCTTTGAAGTCCTTGCTGCTGGATCCATTAGCCTCCCTGGTCAATTCAAAATGTGTGCGCCGGGAGTTGCCACAGAGAAGACAAGTTTCAGAGTAACAGCCATGTTAGTCTGTATCTGCAAAAAGAACAGGAGTACTTGTGGCACCTTACAGACTGACAAATTTATTTCAGCATAACCTTTCGTGGGCTACAGCTCACTTCTTTGGATGCATAGAATGGAACACACAGACAGGAGATATTTATACATACAGAGAACATGAAAAGGTGAAAGTATGCATACCAACTGGAAGAGTTCAATCAATTAAGATGAGCCATCATCAGCAGGAGAAAAAAAACCTTTGAAGTGATAAATGAGATGACCCATAGAAGGTGTGAGGAGAGCTTAACATAGCGAAATAGATTCAATTAGTGTAATGACCCAACCGTTCCCAGTCTCTGTTTAAACCTAAGTTAATTGTATCTAATTTGCATATTAATTCGAGTTAGCAGTCTCTCTTTGGAGTCTGTTTTTGAAGTTTTTTTGTTTCAAAATTGCCTTCTTCAAGTCTGTCACTGATTGATTAGAGAGGTTGAAGTGTTCTCCTACTGGTTTTTGAATGTTATGATTCTTGATGTCAGATTTGTGTCCATTTATTCTTTTGCATAGAGACTGTCTGGTCTGGCCAGTCTACATGGCAGAGGGGCATTGCTGGCACATGATGGCATATGTCACGTTGGTAGACGTGCAGGTGAACGAGCCCCTGATGGTGTGGCTGATGTGATTAGGTCCTATGATGGTGTCACTTGAATAGATATTTTTGTTGCAAGGATAGGTTCCTGGGTTATTGTTTATGTTGTATGGTGTGTGGTTGCTGGTGAGTATTTGCTTCAGGTTGGAAGGCTGTCTGTAAGTGATGGCTGGCCTATCTCCCAAGATCTGTGAGAGTGAAGGATCATCTCTACAACCTATCCTGAAAGATGATCCCTCAAGATGATCTTGCTGACAATAGCTCATCTCAGTTGATTGGACTCCGAGTTGGTATGCATACTTCTACCTTTTCATGTTCTCTGTATGTACAAATATTTCCTGTCTGTGTGTTCCATTCTATGCATCCAAAGAAGTGAGCTGCAGCCCACGAAAGGTTATGCTGAAATAAATTTGTTAGTCTCTAAGATGCCACAAGTATTCCTGTTCTTTTTTTAAAAAAAGACAAGATTTCAATTCAGCAAGCACCCCAGAAAGGCCCTGCAAAAGGATTTTCTGAGTCTGTGGTGGTATATGGTGGTATGGGCAGGAAGAAGCGATCTGAGATGTTGTAAAAGGTTTAAGGAGAGAGAAAGAGAATTTGGTGCCTCTTGTAAGGCTTCAAGGAAGGAAGCCAGTCACATTCATGGTGGGAACTGGGTTGAGGGGGTGTGTGTGGAGGGGGGTGTCCTTGTCCAAACTGATCTAAATTTGAAAAAGTTTGAGAGCAACTTGTGAGATAAGTAAAGGCTCAGGACAGTAATTTTTGCCCATCCTTAAATGGAACTCTCTGTAGTCAGTTAGTTTGTAGCTTGTCTCCAAGCCAAATAATAAAAACAATAAGAAATTACTGCTAGGCCAATATACAAACAAAAAAATCAAGTCACTAATTTAGAAATCCCCTCAAATTACTTCTCAAAACCAAGGCTGTATAGCACGATTGATGATAATTCACTGAAGCAAAAGAAAAGCTAAAAAACTGGAGACACAGTGATGTGTTACATTTAATTTAGAAATGAGACTATTGTTTTGCAATATTAAGGCCACAATGAGTAGAAGAAAAAAAATCTATTCAGAGAAGGCATTGGATTTTTGAAAAAAAATTGTAATACTGTAGAAGGAAAAATTAGGAAAAAAGCCAAACATCGAAAAGCATGCTTAAATTGAAGGGTGTAAGGACAATCTGGTCAGCATGCTTTCAGTTTAGGAATATATTATTGTCCATATTACTAAAGCAGGAAATAATCAGTTAAGTGAAATATCTTTTCCAGGAAAAGGGCATAAAAAATACACTGAAATCTCATCAAGTCCACTTCTAGACAGTGAGAGTGAAGAGGCCCTTAGGCATGATGTTGATCTTACACTGACGTAACACATTGTATAAAACAAATATATAATGGTGGTTGTGCAATATGAGATTCTTCCATTCAGCTGGAATGTTCCATTTCACAAGGTACTCATAGCTATGTTGCATACAACCCTCATGTACAAAAAACTGGGATTTTTCCAACAAAAACATCACAGCATTGGAAAATATTGGTTCTCCAAAACTAAAACAAAAAACTTCACAGGAAAGGGTTAGTTTTGCCAAAAAAGTCTCAAGTCCAGGATGGAATTTTGAGAGAGAGAGAGAGAGAGAGAGAGAGAGAGACCCTCCGCTGCATAGCCCTGGTTAGAGTCATTCACCTGGAATGTGAGAAACTCCAGTTCAAGGCCCTGATCTGCCTAATTTAGAGCAGGGATGCAAAGCTGGGTCTCCCACACCCTGGGTGACTATCCTAACCACCTGCAGAACTAGAATGAAATTGCAAACCATCAAATTAGACCTGAATAAAGACTGGGAGTGGATGGGTCACTACAAAAACTAATTTCCCCCTGCTGATACTCACACCTACTTGTCAACTATTTGAAATGGGCCACCTTGATTACATTGGCCTCATTAGCCTACAAAAGTGATGGTTGAGAATAGCTGACTTTCACCTTAATTGAATTGGCTAATTAACACTGACCCCCCCGCTACACTTGGTAAGGCAACTCCTATCTTTTCATATGCTGTTTGTTTATACCTCACTACTGTATTTTCCACTCCATGCATCTGTTGAAGTGGGTTTTAGCCCATAAAAGCTTATGGCCAAATAAATTGTTAATCTCTAAGGTGCCACGAGGACTCCTCGTTGTTTTTGCCAATGACCTGGGTTTCTTTTCCTCTTTTTTTGTAAACAATTCTGAAACATGCCACTTTCAATTCAAAATCACAGCTTTTTTTTTTTCTCTACTCAGGTCTACTCACGATGAGTCATGGAAGGTCACGCTTACTCACAAAAACATTGCTCTTGTCACACTGTTCCTTATCAGGCATTTTTTAATTATTATTTGTATTGAATTAGTGAATAGAGGTCCCAGCTGGGACTAGGGTCCCATTCAACAAACTACCACATAGAAAGAGAAAGTCCCTGCTCCAAACAGCATAAAATCAAACCAGAAAGGTAGAGAAAAGAAGTACTATTATGGCCATGTCATAACAGATAAGCAACTGAGGCACAGGGAAGTTAAGTGACTTGCCCAATCTCAAACAGGAAATCTGTGGTAGCTGTAGTAAGATGAGGCCCTGAAACATAAACTCTTGTGTCAGAGGCCTAGTCTGAGGTCTAAAGCCTGAAGCCTGAACCAAAGTACTTTCAGGCACTGCTAAGCAAAAGTTGGGCTGTGAGCCAGAGGCAGGCCTCACTCACAGAAACTGGCAAGAAGAGGGTTGTTAGAAGCAGGTGCATTCACACATACGGGCGAATAAGAGGAACTTGTGCCAAGATGGCACCTGGACAGTTTGATACAAGGACACTCCATAGACATAACAAGGAACAGGCAGGTGCATATTAAAGACAGGGCAGCATGATGGATAGATCTGTATGTCTGGAACAACATGATCAAAGGGGAGACAGCACCCTAATGAGCCAAGAGGCTGTACCTCAATACGTTAGGAGGGATGAGTAATCTGTCCTGTAACTGTATAAAAGTAGGTCCCCGAGTGCATGTCTTTGTCCAGCCCAGGGAGCAGTGGAAAGTCCCGCCACTGACTGAGCTGTGTCCATTGCTAGGGGGCACATATGCGTAGTATGTCCTGTAGAGTCTATAGGAAACTATTACTGTGCTTTGTTTGACAATAAACCTGGCTCGGGTTCCTTCGTACCTTACTAGAGTCTGTGGTCTTCGGTGGTTCTCTCGGGGTTTGCTGTGTCAGCTATCTGCGCAGAGCAGGGACAGCATACAGCGGGAACACGCACGCAGCTGACTGTTACCATCATAAAACAAGAGCAGAGCACCACACTGGTAGCTACTAACAACAGTAGCATGGGAATCCAGCCCAAATCTCCTGAGTCTTAGTGACTTGTATAAGGTCACACAAAAGTCTATAGCAGATCCATATGTTGAAACCAGGTCTGTTGAAACCAGATCCATTTTGTTCACAAGACCATCCTTTTTGCTTGGTTTGATTTTGGAAAACATTTTTTAAAAGTTGATCACACAGTCAAAACCCAGTCACTGTTGGTAGTTATGGAGCTAGGCTCTCCCCACAGCAGACTCTCTTTATTATGTACAATTAATACAACTCCAATAGTCTATGTTGCGTCAGTCTGTGGTTGTATTACTCATCAATCAGATTACCCATCTGTTCTACTGCACAACACTTGGAGAGATCAGACAATAAGGATCTCAGCACTGAGAGCATTTTAGAGGATCTTTCTGCAGATTTATTAAAACTACACATCCAAGGGTAAGTTCTCTAAAAAAATTTCAGACCAAATTCTAATCTGAAAAGATCAAATAGCATCACAATGATTTAATTAAACCATAAATAAAATGTCCAGTTTGGCTTAACATTCACTTGGGAAGAAATACTGCAAAGTGTCAGTTTCTATGTTGCTAATGATGTATACTCAATAGGTTTACATAAATTGCTGTGGTAAGGAATATAACCTTTTCAGTCAGAATGAATTATGCTACAGCTTAATTAAAGAATATCTACTTTCCATTGTAACATTAGAATATACTACAGTGTGTCACCACATTTAGTATAATAGCGATGGAAATAGTCTTGAAGCATTGGCCCACCCTGTATGGATTCTCTCTGGAGATGTGATCAAAGAGCAGACAGTAGCTTTCATTTCCATTGTTGTGCCATATAGTCCTATTTACAGTAGTTGAGTCATCTGTGTGGATAAATAGCCTTTTAGTCTCATTATACCTCAAATGTAATTTGTCATCTTAAACAACAACACAGCACTAACAGATGAATTCTCCAACCCCAATTTTACAACAGATGGGGAAGTGAAGCAGAGAGATTAAGTGATTTGCCAAAGGCAACACAGTAAATTGCTAGGAGAGGAGAAACTAGAACTCAAGCCTACCTTTTTCTTAGGCCTGTGCTTTGACCATTAAACCACATCTATCTCTCTTTTTTTAACTCTATATTAAGATTGTGACATAAAAACCATCAGCTGCCCACTCATGTACCACCCACCTACTCACCCTCTCCCTTCCCACCCACAAAAACAACAAGCCAATCAGTGAACAAGTATTAGGAAGCGGTTATATATTCCTAAACGTATAGAAAAGCTTCTTTACCTCCAGTACGGTAGTGACTGGAGAATTTCAAAAAATCTTTAAGCTGCAGTCAGTAGAGTTCAGAACGGGATTGTGCTTCTATCCACCTTTCTTCAAGTTTCCTGGGTCACAGGTCTTCTGTGTATCAGGGCAATCTATGAGGATGGTGCAGAGAAATAGGACTTTAATGAATCACTCTATATAGGAAGAAGGAAGGTAGATTGTTTTAAGGTTTCATCAAATCCCTGACAGAATGCACTGCAATGTACACATTGCAAGAAGACTTTCCGCCCCCGGGTTTCAGTAAGGCTTTTGAAAAAAATACCACACAAGAAGCTAGTGAGCAAGATGAAAAGTGTAGGTAATTGCTAGTAGAGCCAGAGCTAAAAAATAACTGTCAGAAAAAGCAAGGTGTTATTGTAATTAGGGCCAATTCTATTTATATACAAGGGACTTTAAAAAAGGGGGATCAATTTACATAATCTCCAGATTTGTAGCTAAGGAGGAGCAATTGGAACAGGTTAAGATACAAGATTGCAGGACGATCTGGGCAAACTGGATAAATGGTCAGAGGCCTGGAAGTTGGTGTTAAATGCCAGGAAAATGTAGAGCGATGCAGCTGTGGAGATTTGTATGAAAGAGATTTAAGGACTGCAGTGTGCAATTCTATAAAGATAAGAGGCCCAGAGCACAGCTGTAGGAAGAAAAGCTAACATGGTATTAGGCTGTATAAATAAGAGAACAAATAATAAATCAAAGGAAATTATGGCTGTAAAGCCCAGAGGATGGTACTGAGTACTATGCTCCCTATTAGTAACCTAGGCTGAAAGTGTATCAAGTGTTAAAGAAAATGTAGATAAAGCAAAAACCTAGTTTGAGGGCATGGAAAGATTGTTTCATGAGGAAAAACTCCATGGGGCTAAATCTGTCCCTGACGTAACTGCATAAATTTCATAGGCGTTGCACTAGAATGAATGGGTTTCTTGATTTAAATGTGTTCATCCCTGAGAGGATAGAGAGGGGCTGGAAAGACTCTGGAAAGAAGGCATTTTTATCACGGTATTCAGTGCCTAAGAGAGGAGAGGTTCTACAAGGATTGAGGAAAGGATCAGTTTTACAAGGAAGGGACCTATGGTCGTCACTGGAAGTAGGAGGACGAGGAAAGATTTGGATGAGACATTGCGAGGGGTTTCAGACCTCATATAGATACCAACATGTGTCACAGTCTGTCATAAAGATGATGGAGACAGAGGGTACAAATAAGTTTAAGACCTGACTGTATTAGAAGATATCTACTGAAATGGAAGAACGAGCCCTTTAGAGATGGACTTTCCATCCTTAAATTCTGTTACTTGTAACCATCAAAGCCAGGTAAAGAAGGTGATGGTCAAACCCTACTATGCAAGATGCCATCTTAATCACCAGTAAAGAGATAGTCAATGACGGGTCTGATTCAACTCCCATTAAATCCTTTCCACTGACTTCAGTAGAACTTGGAGCTGGCCTTTTATTTCACCCTAGATATTAAGAAGCGCCTGGATACTAAACTGTAGTATTATGGGTTTGCAATGAAAATAACTGGTTCTTAATTATAGGATATTTCATATACCAGATTAGTGAAAGGAATATATTCCCTGAATGGAGAAGAAAGTAATGTCTCATGAGCCTTCTGGGGACAAGTGAACTATAAAATTCTCCTTTATGGGTACAGTGTTAGATTGCATTGGCTGCCACCTGTTTCCTGGGTGCAATTCAAGGTGCTGTCCAGGGATAAGAACTGCTGGTAGCTGACACTTCACACAAAATTTGAACTGAACCAAACCTCTTTTGAGTTGTTAAAAAAAAAAAGAGTCGGGCAAGATTTGCAAATGCATAAAGAGGAGGTACCCAATGTACATTGACTTTTTAATGATTTTTTGCTTGTTCTCCATATTGGATAATACTGAGAAGCTTTGAATTTCCAAGATAAAGATGGGGCTGAAACAAACCCTTGGATATGAACATCTCAAACCTTGTGGAGAGTTCAACATGAGAGTCCAGATTTTTCAAGTAGCCCATCTCTTCGTAATAATCTGATTAACACACCTCAGTCAGAGTTTCCCTGAAATTTAGTTAGCTCCAAATTTGGCTCCGTAGCTGAATATTGCTGCTTGAGCCCATCTCTAGTCCAAATGATTATGTTCTTCTCCTAACTGAACCCAGACTCCAAGTTTTATGAGGTTTGCACATCACTTGTCATGTTAACGGACAGCAGCTCACACAATGGGCAATTATTTTTCTGACTGCAGTTTCCAAGTGCAAAGATACCCTGTCTCTTATGCTGTTTCTTTTCACTGCAAGTAAAAGGTCTTAATAAAATATAACATCACATACTTCTTGTTATATTTGTCGTCTATGCCTTCGAGTTTAATAATGGTTTTTCAGATCATTGTGACAGAGGAAATAAAAGAACCCCTCTCCACACAGCCAGAGATTTGTACAAATGTTAAATCTTTGGATTGAAATGAAATCAACATTTTCTACAGAGCTCCCTAACCATAACAGTCACAAATAGCTTAAATCATGTTGTAGCTTATGGGTATTTCTGTACTGCTGTCAGAATAAAGGGAAGTCTGGCGTCATAAAATAGCAGCAATAATATGCCCAACAAAATGTAGATAAGCTAAAAGCAGTCTAACCTTTTAAAAAAGGAAGATATCGCTATAGCTACTAAATACATTATGTACCCATCCACCCCAGGCTAGAATAGTGGCAGATGCAAATGCTGGCAAGGGCGGGGGAGCAGGGTGCAGATCAAGTTTATTTATACAGGAGGTCTAACTCACGGGCCTCCCATCTAGAGACTCTTCCTCCAGGGTGAGTGACACTGGTTAATAAGATGCTTTTCAAATTATAGGAAGAGATTGGAGTTTTGCAAAAGGATACACAAGGACAGACAAGCAAATCATAAGGACACAACAACCACCCAGTGGGTTCCATCAGATGGCACTTTATTTCAACATGAAGGGGAGAAGGGAAAGAGCAAATATGGGGGGGGAGGGGTGAAGCAATATGTTATATAAATGCAGACCTAACTAACCAGACATGGATGGCCAAATATTTTAAAATGGCCTCTAATCTGGGAAATTTATCAAATTGCAGTTTAAATAAGTGACAAGTGCAAACAACAGCATTTAGATGTCCAATACCTGAGAGTGCCTGCAATTTTTTGGGAGTGAAAATCTGTGTGCCTGACTAGAAATGTTGCTCAAGGAGACTCAAATTTTACAGGCACAAAGGACCACTACAGGCATCAGTCTTTTTGCAAATATCCTCAACTATATTATTTTTTGAGACATGCTAGGTTTAGGCATCATTAATTGTCTACTGTTTCTTTGGCTGACTTCTTATTAGACAGAAATGTATTCTTCCTTTCTATATAAAATCCTCAGACATAACCCTGATCTTATGTAGTCTAATTATTTATAAGTTAAAATCTGTAACAAATTTAAACAAAGGCAACATGTTTGCTGCAAAGTACTTGTATCATATGCCCGTTCGTTCAATGTTCGTTCATTCTGAAACTGACTAGAAAGCAACAGCCTAATGGTTGGTAGGAGGGCACTATTTACCATCTATGAGAGGTACATTTTCTAGGTAATCATGGGAACTTGGATTCTGTATATTAGGAATCAAAATTTTGCTGAAAAGGTGCAAAATTATACATTTAAAAAGTTTAGTAACATAAAAACCACACCTGAGCTGTATGTGAAATTCCTTTTATAATGACCGCAGCATAAACAGGAAAGATACACAAGAGAGGTCATGAGAGCTTACAATAAGTCCTCTTTAGGCTTAGATGTATCACTTGTACAGGAGTGAAAAGCTGAAAATAGGAAGTTTCTATGGCACAGTGGTGTACAGGTGATGACTATTGTGCAACTGACTTTGTGACTTTAGGTAGCTCCAACATTCCCTCACTGGCACAGTACTGAGTCTGAAGCACCTAACAAATAGGTTCTTTTTCCACAGCTTCAATGGAAGAGTGGAGTTATGTATTATACATAAAAATATATCGTGTCAACATTTCCTGATGGATGGTGCGCCTCTCCATATATATTTGCTCCATTTCTAGCAGACTCTCCTTATCACAAAACCAGTTGGAAATATTCAATTTTGAAATCTTATTTGGATACTAATCCATTTTCTTATCAAAGTTTTTTTTTCTTTCAGCATAACAACCAGTGTTCAGCGCAGATAGTGCCATCAAAAAAGGAGTTAAGGAGTAGCTTATAAGATAGCTCTCTAATATTAATACATATTAGAATGATTCAGAGAAAAATAAATTCTGCACAACCCCCGACCATTTTCCTTATTCCCAGTACCTCCCCCAAAAGAATGCATGTTATGGAAATGTATATTTTGTATATCATTTGGCGAACTGTCATCTGGACATTCTCTCTCTCACTCATACAACAGTGTGTCAATTACCTGGTGGTAATTTGCAAACTTCTTTTCATAGGCTTTGCACCAGCCTGCAACATTTAGCCCACAAGTTATACTAGTGAAACCGTGACACAGAAACTGGGATCCTGCTGTCTTCATTACAGATTTCCATTTTTGAGAAAACATGCATCTGATCTCTAAGGCTTGCCTTCCTGATTGATACTATAGAAAGGGCCTTATCAATTAGAAGAGTAAAGGTTTTCTAACACCTTCCATCCGCAGCCTAAACATCTGAGCCTCCCTTACAAAAAAAGAATTTGTGGCTCTGTTAAATAGTGACTAGCTTTAATATATGCAAATTTTGTCTTTTATTCCTCCCTCCCCGCCTTTTTGTAACCTAATATTTCTGCATTGTACCTAGTGTTGAGTGCAGGACTCCTCCTCAGACAATTTTCTGTTTTTCTGAATCCTTACCATTATGTTGGAAAGTGTGTTAACTCTTTCTGTCCTCTTCTACCATCAGGAATCAGATTTCATTGGGCCTGGGACACAAATGTAAATGAATGGCAGCTTCCCCATTTTGGTTTTCCAACAACAACTCCTCACTCTTTATCTTCTGCCCAGCTATTTTAATCATTTTGAATTTTTAAAAAAATAGTAACCACATACGCCCGCGCGCGCACGCACACACACACACCCAGAAATGGCTTACGTTTTAGAAAATGACTAGTGATTTTGGATGCCCAATTCCAGACACCTATAAGGGGCCTGATTTTCAGAGGATGCACGCTCAGTAGTTTAGGAAAAAAAAAATCAGCCTATACACTTACTGATGTACACACACCAAGATATGTGCACATGTACTGCAGATCCACACTGACACACATCTGGGGTGGAAATTTCAATGGCACTCAACATTTTGAAAACCTCACCCATATCTGCTAATTTTTCTTTTGCGTTCATGTTTGTTTTATCAGATGATCTTAGCTGAACTGACTGAATTTAAGGACAGCACTGTAGGCAGAGGGCATATTTGGATGAGACAGCAAACTGAGGCTCTTCCCCCTTGTGCTCATTCATGCTCCCATAACCAACCTGGGAAGTTATATTCTGCCTGTCTAAATTCTCCATGTAGTTTCAATTGTAGGTGATATTTTTCACTTCCTGGCCTAAACACTGGGTAGATTGCTATGTACCGTTAAAGAGGTGCTCCATTTTACCTTAGCAGCAGGTAAATTGATCCTTATATTCCATACAGTACCTAAGGGTGTTAAGAGACTTAACTAAAGCACTTTGTGGCACTAGAGGAATTTGCCTGGGAAAAAGAGTGCGTAGAAACTAAGGACTTCAGGATATGGCCCATAGCTATTACATTTACTGCTATTATTACTGAAGCCACCTCCCCACACATGATTCAGTAGGTGTAAAACACCTAATGAAATCAACAGGAACTCTGTGCTATAAGGGAGGTTAGAATATTCCCTTAAACATGCAGTAAAACACACTGACTCAAGAAAGTTAAGGCAAAGGATGAACTGTTATGCCTCTGCAAAAGTGGGAAAACACAGGAAAAAAAAATATCAGCAAATCCTTATGTTTGCAAGAAGAACTCCAAAACAGAACAGACTCTTGTTCTACAGCCTTGGTATTAGTCATATTATTGTCCATTAAGTGATCCAGTCTGATTACTATGACACAAATGTGCTGACCTGCTCAGAACCAGTTAGGATAAATGGCAAACTGTGGTATATGACAATGGCACGGAGAGCCCAGTGTTTTCACTAGGAAAGTTTATGATGGCCATAACATCGAGTAAGTAATTTTAGCCCGTCTGTACTGTCTGTTTTTTTCCAAACCATTAGCTAACGGATGGCATGGAGGGCAGTGGTTTCTGAGAATGTTCAGGAACCATGCATCAAGTTTTATAAACATGCAGGTTAACTGAAGGTTACTTTCAATTGTTTCAGAGTTAGAATAGACACAGAAGCATGGGTGATAGAGTCGCCCGGCCCATCTGAAGGGGCTCTTCCTCTACACTAATGCTGCTAGGATTTATCATCCTTGCCCCACTGTCTTCTGATGGTAAGCCAGTATTATATTAGTATCATATTCTACCATATTTTGTCTTTTGAGCCAATATATATGAATTTATTTTCAATCACTTCATGTTATATCCTTATAGTCTATTAATTTTAGTTACTATTACAGTAATAAGGTTTAAAAAAAATCTTAAGCAAAACTACTAAAGGTTTTGGAAAGGGCATAAAACCACATACTTCTTCAAGGCAGAACACAACTAATTAATGGGTATTAAAAAGAAACTTTCCATGGAGGCAGGTTATCCTGTAACTGCCATCTACAGGGTTTCTTGCATCTTCTTCTGGAGCACCTGGTACTGGTCACTGTTGGGAACAGGATACTGGACTAGATGCAGTCTGATCCAGCATGTGTGTTTGCAGGTCAATACTTTCAATCAAGTTTATACTATCTCAAGAGATTTGATACTATTTTATAATGAGGGTTTCAGTATTCCAATCATTGTCTAACAAGAATGAAGTGCCATTAATAGCCACCTTTGTCTTATAATTGATCTATCTAAACAATGTAGATGTGATCTCTCTCTCTCACACACACACAGCCGTCTATATATTACAATGAGAATCCACACAGTTCTCAAATTGGACTGAAAAAAAATCTGCCATATCTATTTGCCAGTGGTGGAATCTCTATAGTCTCTTTTGGTCATTTGTGTGTCAGTAATGGCAGATAACATAGTACATAAAAATGATTAAATATTAGAAACAAATGGCTCTAGACTTTTGTCTTCCAGGACTTTCTGTGGACAGACAAAACTATTATTTCAGCAGGGATTTAGAAGTAGTGAATGGAGATGGTTATATAAGAGCTATAGGTCACCTTTTATAGGACTTGGGCAGTAATGCTGATGGTTGGAAAATGTCTACAGGTGTTCTATAGTAGCTATGTTCTTCTAAATGCTACGTAATCCCAGGAATATTTTAGGTAGAGCTGTCAGGAACACTGAAATGAAGTTTTCATTGGAACATACTGTTTCGCCAGAATCCAAGCATATTAGTTTGGATAACATTTTCATGGGGAAGGTGTGTGCTCTATCCATCAGGCCACCCCCATACAAACACACCTTCATTCCAGATTGAAAAGCTTAAGTTTCAATCTGAAAATGGACATTTGAACAGAATTCTGTTTTCACAAAAACATTGGAAAGGTTTTGCTCCACAACAAATGTTGTGACCTTGAACATTGCTGCAACCTGGAATTGTTGGCCTGCAGTCAGTTCTAATTTTAAAAGGCATGGATTTCATTTCCGATAAATAGCAGCGATGTTGGTGAGCTCAACAGGGCTGTGTCTGAGCAAAGATCACCAACCACTAGCCTGAAGTGGTTGATGGGTAATTTAGACTGGGAAAAAGCTGGAAAGAGTAGACTTACAGGGTAGGTCTCCACTGCAGTTAAAAACTCACAGCTGGCCCATGCTGGCTCACTGAGGCAAAGGGGCTGTTTAATTGTGGTGTAGATGTTTAGGCTCAGGCTGGAGCCAAGGCTCTAAAACTCTGAAAAGTGGGAGGGTCCCAGAGCTCAGGCTGCAGTCTGAGCCTGAATGTCTACATAACAGTTAAACAGCCCATTAGTCCAAGCCTGAGCCAGCCGGTATGGGCCAACTGCAGGTGTCTAATTGCAGTGTAGACATACCCCAAAATTTCACCGTCAGAAAGAGTCTGCCTTTTCAAGAGATATACCATAGAGGGCCTAATCCACCTGCTTTCCACCAGTTCTACACTGATGTAACTCCACAGATTCCAGTGCAATTACACTGATTTAAAATGAGAGTAATACAGTGGTGAATCAGGCCATAAAATCTCATATTAGAATTCTATTATCAATTTTCATTGTGACAGAGGAAAAGAGTTGGTATCTTCCCAGTTCAGACTTCATGGAACTCTCCTGTACAGGGCTAGGTCTGTTAGAACATGTTTTAACACTACTGGGGATTGTCTATAACTCTAAAAGGTCAAAGAAAAAGGTAAAAACCCACATAATTTCTGACAAGCATTTGCACAGTGCACCCACCCCCCCGCAGTAGACATCTTTTGGTGTGAATGTAGGATGTGTCATAATGAAGATGGTGAAATATGGCATTTCCAGGCATCAGCAGCTATAAAAGTAGGCAAATGTATCTTGGCTGGGGTCCAATAAAGTCTGCCTAGGACTTTGACTTGAAATATATATACTGAAAAAGAGGATTACAGAGTTTTCACATCATGACATATATTCTTCCTGCCTACTCCCTCTCTGCCCACTCCCAGCATCCTCCTCTAGAGTAACAGGCCTTGTCTGTGAGAACAGAATGTCTTGTCCTTTGGACCTATTGGGTCACATTCAGTCCCATGGAGTGACATTGGTTTCAGTGGGGTTACACCAAGATGAACTTGGCCAAACTAACTTCATCACTCAGTGATACTTTTCCGAAATGATCTGTTAAAGTTATCACAAGATGCTCTTTGCTGACAGAAAAAAAGACAGGGCTTATAACATACATTTTGTCAGGAGTGGGGAGACATACAATTACTGATGTGTCTACTCCCATTTGCAATCAGGCTGTCATTCACAATCATCTCTTCCCCGCCACTGACATGTTTGAGTTGGGAGAGGGGGGTGTTTTTTAAACTCTCCTCTCCCCAACTCCCACTATGCTGCCTAGATCTTAGCTAGCACACACTAATTTTTCACACAGCATCTAATTGATTATCTACAGTTTCCCACAGATATTTATCTGCATTACTACTTTCTAAATAGTGGTCCCCCATTTTGTATCTCCAGTAATTATTTCTCCCCAGACCTTACCTCTATCTATATTAAAATCACATGTTTATATGATCTGCCCATTTCATTGAGCTTGCTAGCTCCTCCTGCAATTTTAATGTATATTCTTTCCTTCTGGTATAATTTAGAAGTGTAACAACCCCACAGCTGACATTTGCCGCTGCATCATTAATAAATATTGTCAGGATTTGAGGAAGATAAAGCTCTTGAAGGAATATTTCCAGCTTTGATGAGAGAAACACAAGTTTATATTTGATCTGAGTCTACACTCAGAGGTTGGCCTTCTCAGAGCAACTTTGAAAGGAACATTTGTTCAGTCCCAGGCTTGCCAGCAAAGTACATAATTGGTCCCTATGTAAGTAGCAATAAGTGTTTACAACATTGGTTGGATGTTGATAGGGTTGTTCTTAGCCAGGGTCTTGTAACACTATTTGTCTACTTGCTTTTTCTTCTGTAATATTAGTGTAGACTTTATGGTGTAGCTGTATGCTGTGCCTCCTGGCTCATTACAAACTGCTGGTGAACAACCCATAGCTCAGAGAGGTTACTAAAAATCAGTTATTAAATATCTGAATAATGAACAAAATTCAGCTTGATCTCTTTGTGGAGAATTTGCAAATCGAATGCAAGGATGCATTCCTGGAATAAACTGAAATGAACAGTTTGACTGGATTTAGTAGCAAAGCACTTGGCTTGACTGACACTGTTTGCCTGCTGCTAATACCAGTGAAACAGAAGAGATTCCAAAACCTGTCTGAAATATACTTTTTTCCTCTTATAAAACATGGGGTTAAAAAAGAGAGGCCCTCGTGGTGCAGTAGAAAGCTTTTACTGGTACTTGTTTGGGCTGGCCCATCCAGCTTGTTGAGATCTTTACCTCTTGTGACTAACGCAGCCATTCCAAACTCACATCCTTATAAACAAAACACACCTCACGGCATCCTGTAGTCTCTGGTTGCGCAACAATTTCCATGAGAGACCTCTCACCCCTCTCTTCGAATCCCTCCACTGCCTCCCCCTTCTCCATCACAAACATAAGCTGTTCATCTTCACTTTCAAGGCCTTTTATGGCTTAGCCCCACCCTATCTATTATCTCGCACTATCAAGATGTTGAGGCCGGTGGCACCTTTGAGACTAACAGATATATTTGGGCAAGAAAGCTTATGCTCAAATAAATCTGTTAGTCTTAAAGGTGCCACCAGACTCCTTGTTGTTTTTGTGAATACAGACTAACATGGCTACTCCTCTGATACTTGGTATCAGGATGTTGACTCCCTGCCTCCAATCTGACCATGGTGCCAGAATCCAATCACCCACTTGTGTGTTTTCAAAACAAACAAGTTTGTCCTTTTTCTTATTCTGACTATCGTGTCTCAGAGGTGCTCCCCATAAACATCTACAAAACTACCATCTTATCCAACTTAAAGCTCTCCTTTGCCAGGATGCCTACAAAAAAAACATAATAGGCTACTTGTGGGCTGAGACCACTGACTGTCATGCTGACCTGTATGGTCTACTCCCCAATCTTTCCATCTGTATCCCACTGCAAACACTTTGGGGCAGGGACCATATTTTAGTTCTGTTCATACAGCAGGGTTCTGGTCCATGACCAGGCCTCCTAAGCACTACAGCAATGTCAGTAACAACTTGTCCAGTTTTCTTGTAAGGTTACTGTTCATAACAAATAGCCAAAGCTGCAAGATGCCAACTGTCTCCTGAGAGAACCTAAAACTAGCATGTTTATTTATGAAAGCCACACAGTGCACCCAATTTTAAGTCATTTCAGAGGGAAACTGCTTGTGGTAGTGTATCTGAGCTAGTGTTCAGAACATCTCTTAAGCATATGTTTAAATTGAATAGATTTCACTGAGATTTATGCACTTTCTTAAAGCTTAATCTCATGCTTAAATCCTGAATTGGGGCCTCAGAGGGGAGATGTCTCCCAAAGTAAATGCCATTTTCATACCAGTTTAGAGGGGTGATCCTAAAACAAAAGTGCTCGCTGCAGCTGTACGCAGTGGGTCCTTGTCCAGCTGGCTGGAAGTAAAGTAGTTGTTGCCCCTTTCAGGGTTCCCTCTGCAACTGGTAGCAGAGGGGAATGTTTGCACAGACAGAGCAGGAAGCAGCTGGACCAGCAGTGTGGGGGCACTGCACTTCCAGCTGACCAGAAGTGGGGGTATTTATACCCCTTGCAGTCCCAGAAACACCCTCCTTCACCTGGATCAGGCAGTCAGCACCCACCCTCCCACATAACAAATCTGAACGATGACTGGGCTTCCTCCAACCCACCAGGGGCATCACACTAGTCACCCCTATTTCCCTGGAGGCTGGGAAGGAATTTTCCCCCTCAACACCAGATTGACTGAGCCCAGATGAAGGTTTTTCCACCTTCTCCACCCACCACAGGTTTGTTACCCAGTGGGGCAGGGGGATTAGGTTATAATGTCTCAACTTAGTATGTAAAAGTCATGGCAGCTATCCAGTGCAGGTAAAGGGGATGGAAAGGAAACGGTTACTGGATAAAATGGATTAGAAAAGGATTTGAAGAAAAACATCCCCCAGGGGAAGTGAGCAAAGAGGATTCAGGGCACTTACATCTCATACAGCAGCAAGGCAATTCTCCCATTCCCACAATCCTTATAAAAGGAGAGGGCAACAAGGTCCCAGTGATGGGACAGCTGGGATCACATGGAAATGGTGACCTGTACCGTACATGTTACTCCTAGATACTTTCCAATTTTAAGCGAATAAAGTTGTGGCCTAATTAAACCACTTCCACTGTCTTCAGTCTTTCTTCCAGCACGGCCAGACAATGGCTGGGGCTTCCTTAGTCCTTAGTGCTGAGACTGAACATTTGTCTGGGATGAATTATCTGCTTCAGTTAAGGTAGCAAGTCTATGCCAAATTTACTAAAAAGCACAGTTTCAGAGCAATCCCTACAATCCTCACCTCTAGCGTCACCCAACACCCAGTCTTGCCCCCCTCCTGCACATCAGAAAAAGCAAAACCTCCCCTGAGTAAACCTGATCACAGTATTTCCAGACAGACACGTTCAACTGAGCTTTGCAAACAGGCCTCTGAATTTTTTTAAAGACATTTTCCCATTACTAATCTCGATCTAATCATTTATGATGGGCTTAAGTGATGCGCATTGTAAATAATGATGAAGTGTCAGAATGCTGCTCAGAGCAGGCAACTGGAGAACTATGTAAGAGACAACTAGACATCAAGGCGGAAGTGCAAAAAGCCAAAAGATCAAACAAGGATCTTATTTAAACTACTTTTGGAATGGAGGTCAGGGATGCAATTGCTCTGAAGAGAAAATCATCAAGATCACTGGGGTTGATCACCATTAGACACTTCTGTAGAATACTGGTACAAATGAACATCAGTGTGGCAGTATTCCCCAGTGCTTTAATATGATAGCAATATCAAGCTCTGGTCTATGCCACAGCACTTCAAATAGAATCTTGCCATTGTCACTGCTATACTGGATTTTTGCAATGCACTTGACTTGGCATAGCTATAAAACTATGCAGAAGCAAAAACTGGAGAGAGAGTTACAGTTACCCGCTTATTTAGAAATACTCGTCACAGGTAGCAGATTACAACTGGTCTCTAAGTCTGCACTAAGGCTTCAATTTGCCTGCAGTTGTGATTCAGTGAGTACCATTTTTTTAATCTGTAATGCCATAGAATGCAGCAGAACCCCATTTATACAACTGTCCATTATCTGGCTCTCTCAAACAATCAGCGCACACACACCCAGAAGCTACAGCCTTGCGCTTTCCTATTCTCCAGATTTTTTTGATTATCCAATCTGGCCCCGGTCCCAATTAGATTGGATCAAGGGATAATCCTGCTGTATATGGTTTGGCATGTCGCTACCTAGCAGACTACCTCTCTTCCTGTGTAGTCCTGGAAGTTGAAATCAGCTGGGGAACTTTCCTCAGTTTGACGGTCAGGATACTGATGATCAGATGCAGGGCCCTCAACTCTACAAATGAGTCCTTTTGTTGACAGACCCTCAGTCTACTCATCTTTGGCACACAGATAATAAAACTTCTCAGGGAAAAACCTGAATATTTATATTACTATAGAATTTAGAGGCCTCAACTGAGATTGGAACCTCACTGTGCTAAATGACAACCATATAGATAGTAAGAGAGCATGCTTGGACCAAAGGGCATACAAGCTAAATACACAGAACAGGGAGCAGGTGGGAGAAAGTGGAGTTTGTTTATTCCCATTGATAGAGTGGTTAAGTGACTTGCCCAAGGTCACACAGGATAGCTCTGGCAGAGTTAGGAACTGAACACAGATCCCTTGAGCCTCAGCCCAGGGCCTTAAGAAAGAGGTATCTTCACTCTCGCTCAAGGAAGTCACACAAAAGTAACTCCTAGCACTTCCATAACATTTTGCATTTCTGAAGTAATTTGCAAAAACTAGCTTCAACAATCTGCGTAACACTCTGTGAGCTGGTTAACGGTTAGAGATATTTCCATTTTAGAGTTGGAGAAAGGGTGACAAAGACATCCTTTCTTGTAAAGTTGTGTGAGATGTGTACACATTTGGGCATGCACACACCTGCTAGGCATGTACAATCACACTAACTGTATGCACAAATGGGGCTATGCAGTGGATCTTGGGTAAGCCACTTAACCACTCTTGGCCAAAGTGGGGTTAGCGGTTTATTAAAGGCACAGAACAGGTCAGAGGTAAAACTGGAATTAGGGGATGACTCCTACTGTCCTGCTGAATCCACTAGATGAAGTAAGATCCTGTCTCTGATATCCACTGAAGTCATTTGAGTCCATCAATTTAATCCAGAGTTTTCCTAGTTCACAGCCTATAAACATCACATACTCAACTCTGCTGTATACCAAAAATGCAATACAGAAACACTGTCACAGTTCCTGGAACACTGTCTCACTCTTTCCTATTCTCTATTATTTTGAATAAGGTTAGTCTGTAAAAGCTGGGTTTCTGATCAGATAAAGACATCCATAATTGAAGACAGGCAACATATGCTATTTTAGTGAGCGTATTATTTAAAGTAGGCCCTTCCCCATCTGTTTCAGACTTAATTATTACATCATCATTATGCAGCAAGATTTACAATAAGTGAATTAAATGAGTATGCAAGTGCTTTGAACAATGCAGCTGTGACATTTTTAGAAATGAAATAGAGGGAAATGTCACTTTTTTCCCTACTGTGTTTGCAGAGAACATTCCTTGGTAAGCAAACAAATAGTTCCCCCACATTCCTTAGTCACACATAGTTGTGTACTGAAGAATGACAAAGAACCTCCTTGGATCTGAAGAAAATGCTACACTCTTATCAATGACAACATTGCAAGTTTAGTGATCAAAACAGCAGTCTCTATTAAAAACATGCAGCTTGCTCTCCCTAACCTAGTTGTCTTCAGACCAAAACAGATTAAGATTAATTACAGTAATTAAACAAGGGGACAGGATACAGCATTAGTAGTATCAATGTATCACATTTATTGTTCCCCTGGTCCTTTATCCGACAAGAAATCAGCAAGTCATATGGGCACTACTTTAGCCCATGTGCATTTTGTTCTAGAATAATTAACCCTTTGTCTGCTCATTTACAAAGCATAGGTATGATTCTACAACTGCACACAGTCTTCTTCACAACTGTCTTCAGAGAGAACAGAATAGCCAGATTTTTATCATTTGTGCCCAATCTATGGTATCCATTGGAAGCAGGTCCCTAGATATAACTTTTTTTAAAATTAATGTGCAGAGGTAGAATGAAAAAGGTTTGGCCAAGTTTCAGGTTATGAAATCATCATGGGGAACCCTACTTCCAGTTCACTCCTCTCCTTTTATGTATTTAGGATATTGCATTTTTGTAAGTGGAGCTACGTTTCCCCTCAGTTCAAACCCAACTGTCTGTAGCTACCTGAAGCTAGCTTTAGCCCCAATATAAGGGCATATTACAAGGCCACTGGATTGGTGATAGACCACTGAAATTCCATTAAGTTGCATTTAAAAGACTACTGGACAACCTTCATTTCCGAGCCACGATCTGCACCTCGGGCCAGGTGGTAAAGGATCACTTTCCCTCCCCCAAGCCAAGATGCAGAGTGAGAGTCAGGGCCTGAGCCAAAGCACTGAAGGAAAATAAAAAAAGAAAAGGAAAGAGTTCCTTTGGGTTTTGGATCAGCCCTACCATCTTTTGTACAGGTTGAACCTCTCTAGACCGGCACTCTCGGGACCTGACCGGGTGCCAAACCAGAGAATTTGCCGAACCACAGGAGGTCAATGCAGAGTGCCAGGGTCTCCGTAGGCATGAGAAGTTGGGTGCAGGGGTGCTGCAGCACTCCCAGGCTTTGCACCCAGCATGGCCCCCGGCCTGGGGTCCCTGCTGCCAGCCCCAGGTCCTTCTGCTTCCACCCGGAGGTTGAACGCTGCAAATCAGCTGTTAAGGGCATTCTGGAAGTGCTGGGAGGGAGGAGTAGTAGTTGGTAAGCACGGGGCCACCAGCATGTGAGAGGCACGGCAGGAGCTTGGCGCTGGTGGGTGCTCTGCACCCACTAATTTTTCCCCGTGGGTGCTCCAGCCCCGGAGCACCCATGGAGTCAGTGCCTGTGCCAGACCATGGATGTTGCTGGACCAGGAAGTGCCGGATTAGAGAGGTTCACTCTGTACATATAAGTAAACCTGGCTTCAGGTCATACAAGTTCTCTTGCCAAGGTACTTGGCTCTTCTCCTTCCAATCAGTAGCAAAGTTACTCTGACCAAACCCTCCTTCTTTTAAGTCTTCCTCTTACTTACCCTGCTCATGATCCTGTTCTGCTAGGAGACCCTCTCCCTCTATGCCTGACTACACAATCAACCTCTACATGACCAGATAGAGCTTCCTCTGTTACACCAGTGAAAGACTAATCCTTTTAATGTCTGGCCCCGGGCAGGATGGAGACACCCTGTCTCGAGTGCTTTATCACTACTTATGGCAGACGGGCATCAGATGAAAAACAAACGGGTTCAGAAGAGACCAGTGACTTTGTAGGCAGAAAGGCAACAGAATATAAGGACAGCTGGACAGTAGGAGACAAATATGTATTCTCCCTATTTATGCTTTGAACTGGAGAGCAAACCCAAGCCTGGAGAAAACAAAACTGAACAAAACATGATTGAAAGGAGAGGATTTGCCCTTGCAAATAAGGTCTATGACCATATCTCCCCTCCATTAGCGAATGGCTGCTTGATATTTTATCTCGAGCAATATAGTTGTTGAGCAATTTCCAGCGCTAACTCTGTGCTTGTAAATACAGATACTCATCTTGTTTGAGAAATTGAAATATTTCAGCTTGGCATGGCACTAATACTGAACCAGTAAGTACCTGGAATGAGGCCATGCAAGGAACCTTGCTGAGATAGCTACAACAGAGCTGGGTGAAGAGTGTGAAAAAGAACTCCTAAAACCTTTGTGAATGTCAACTCAGACTTGAATCCAGTCAAACGTGTACACCCCATTGTGTTGGCTTCTCACAAAGCATTCACATGAACAAAATTTAGTTCAGAAGAAGCAAATATCAACCCCATGACTGAGATTTTCATTAAAAATTGTTTAGTGACAGAAGGAAATTTAGTATGGGTGGAAGCAGAAGAGTTAGGTCATCCAATCAGAGCACACAAGTCATGCCATGTGATGTTTTCACAAAGTTCCAATGAGGAATTATTCACATAGCCCAAAAGTGATAAGTGATTTTGGATGCCCAATTGAGTCTTCCTAAAGGGGCCTGATTTCCACAAAGAAGAGCACCTGTCCTCTAAAAAGTCTCACCCTTGACTATCTCAACTTGAGCTACCTTAAAAGAAAGCCCAAAAATCCAGGCACCCAAAATCTGTAGTCCTTTGGCCATAACCTGTATTTTAGGTTGTGAACAAATTAATGGAAACAACTACCTGTTCAGGGGACAATTATTATTTGCATTGCAGTAGCACCTCGGCATAGGTGCTGGAACTAGGGGTGCAGTTGCATCCCCTGGCTTGAAGTGGTTTCCGTCATATACATACAGAGTTTACAGCTTGGTTCAATGGCTCTCAGCACCCCCACCTATGAACCCAAGCATGGACCAGGGCCCCCTTATGCTACCTAGGGTGCAAACACAAACTGGGCTGTACAAAATGGCAGTCCCTGCCCCAAAGAGCTTACAGTCAAGTACAGAGTCATATGATATTTCCCACATCCAACATGTAGTCAAAGAAATGTCACTATTTACTTGAAACTCAAGTTTTTCTTCCTTTTCACATCAGGTGAAGAGAATTAACAGCTACAAGTGTCAGAAGAAAGATGTTGATGAAAGACTGATTCTCTCCCCTGTTGAAAAAGGAGGCTACAGCTGCCAAACAAATTGCTTCTGACTCAACTTGGTGTTGTAGCCGTGTCGGGCCTGGAGTACAAGAGAGACAAAGTGGGTGAGGTAATCGAAGCCCCAAGTCCATTGCTGAAAGACAAGCTTTTGAGCTATGCTGAGCTCTTCTTCAGGTCTGGGAAAGGTACTGAGAAAGTCACAATAAGGAGAAGAAAGGGTTTTTCTCATATGCTAGGCAAAGATGTCTCCCGCTTTGTATCCCTTTCAGTACCTTTCCCAGACCTGAAGAACTACTCAGTGTAGCTCAAAAGCTTGTCGTTCTCACCAACAGAGCTTGGTCCAGTACAAGATATTACCTCATCCAACTTGTCTCTCTGATTGAACTTGTCACTACAAAGAATGTCAGGAGAAGGGCTACATGTGTGTCAAACAGTGTCCTAATAGCAGTGAAAGAGACTGTGCTGCATGGAAGTGTGCCATACACTGTTGGAGACATCTTTACCTAGCATCTGAGAAAAAACAATTCTCAAAGTGGAATATACAGGCAACATAGTTAAGAAGAGCTTGAATTTTTGTGTGCCTCAGCGGGGCTTTTGGGTTACAGAAGATGTTCAGTAGTTTGTGTGAAAAAGTCACGCAGACTGGGTGGCAAATATTAACCAAAAATGATGCCATGAAACATGGAGTGACATGGTTAAATCCAACAGTAGAAGCTGGCCAGGAAAATTCTCATCTTATTTTACCATAGCATCATTAGTTCTTCCAAGCTCTTACAACCAAGAGGATGTTTTTAGGTTTTTTTTATAACTTGACCCTAAAAATACAAATAGCTAAGTTATTAAAATGATTCAGTTTGCATCACATGAAAATAGATGTTACAAGACTGCTATTTAAAAGGGATGTAAGGTATACATATATAAACAGAAAGATTGCCATCTAGTAGCATTATTCATAAGTTAGTAGATTCAATGAAGTAGTTATGCACTGCAATAACTTCTGAATCCAGCTCTTAACACTAAAGTGCAGTATATGTGCACCTAAATTGAACCCCTCAGCAGTTAGAGAGCCGAGGTTATAATTCATAGCAAATTCAGTTAATTTAGCCTCATTTTCTGTGGGGGATTTTTCCACAAGACATTTGCAATTATCTCAATTGTACTCACGCAAATATTTATCAAATAATTTCTTGACAGAATTTTTGCTCTGTAGATTGCAATGAACCTGCCTGCTGACAAGTATCAAGCATTCAAAATTCAAACTCTGACGTTTGTTTTGACAGAACACTGAAATCACATGGAATTGTTTCTGTTCTCTGACTATTATACTCATCTAGGCTGACCTGTACAACACAGGGCATGGCACTGCCCTAAAATATTTCCTAGAGTCGATATTTTAGAAAAAAAATGTTGTGACTTGGTTTTAAAAGAGTCAGTGATGGAGAAGCCACCATGTCCCTTGATAAGTTGTTCCAATGGTTAATTACTTTCACTGTTAAATATTTATGCCTTATTTTCAGTCCATTACACAGCTCCATTCTCTTGCAAACTACCTGTCCCAGAGCTGTCCAGGTACACCCTCTGCTGGCCAAAACAAGCACCCACAGCCTCACTTGCTGGGATAGCTTTCTGTTGGTTGGTTGGTTTTCTAGTACTCACCTCCTAGAGCAGGGTTCTCAAACTTCAGTGCACCGCAAACCCCTTCTGACAACAAAAATTACTAAACGATCCCAGGAGGGGAGACCAAAGCCTGAAATCACCCACCCAAGCTCCTCTGCCCCAGCAGGGGAGGGTCAGACCACATTGGGGTCCCAACCACAGTTTGAGAACTACTGTCCTAGAGGCATTCCAACATTTCAAGCAAATTTCTGTTTTTTATTTATTAATTCCATTCCCTTTCCCTGCCCGATGATCTCTTTAATCACTTATCCTGGGTGTAGTCCGCAGTTTGCCCCAAATAATCAATCCAAAAACACCATCCTCGGATTACCATAGTCTTTAGCACCCATATATCGATCCTCCAGGTGGCTGCCTGGCCCCCTCTCAGGCCTCACCACTGGTTAGGGCTTGTATTTCTGACCTCCCTTCCCCTACCTTCTCTCTGAAGGGTTTCATGGTACTTTTCTGCCCTCCCCATGCCTACTCTCTAGCTGAAGGGATACATGCCACTTCACAAAGCTACAGCTTAATGCAGTGACTTTCTCCAGCCTTTTCTCTCACCTACCTTTTTTCCTCTCCAGCCTTTGCCAGGCCCTTCCCAGATAGCAGGGAATTCCTACTCTCCCTTCATAGTCACCACCTAACTGAATGCACCCCTCTATCTATGTAGTCAGCTCGGATCCTCCCACTCCTGGGGTCAGTCATTATAATTAAGTCTCAATATTACATTCAGCTAAGGATTAGCTGCTTGGTCACAGGCAAGACTAAACCCAGCTTGCTTTACAGGGCCAGCCAGCCAGCCTCATAGCCCTCCATGCACATCTTCACCTGTAGCCTTTACTCTGCAATGTCCCACCAAAAGAGTGTAGTTGTGACATGTTTCTGGCTGGCTGGCAACAGACACCTGTGGTCTCCACTGCTAGGTAACCTTCGGACTAAGTGGAGTCTCCCCCACTCTACCCTTTTATTTAGTTGGAAGCTATTTGGACTAATGGTGAGAAGCTCATTATTGTATCATCATGTCCCATGCCTGCACAGCTGAGAAGATTATTTTTATCGAGCACTCCGTTGCCATCAAACTGAGGACAAGTAAAGCATTGTTGTCATAGATAGTAGGAGTTAATAGAACAGAAGTACTTTATATCTCTTTTGACTGTAAAGGGTTAACAAGTTCAGTAAGCCTGGCTGTCACCTGATCAAAGAACCAATCAGGGGACAGGATACTTTCAAATCTTGAGGGAGTTTCTGTGTGTGCTGTTAGATTGGTTTGTTTTGTCGTGTGTAAATCGACCAGATGTGCACCAGTCCTCTTCCAATTCTTCTCGATACCTAGGCTCTTAAAAGTTTAAAATATAAGTACTTTAGATATGGAGTTAGGCTTATGTTTGTTTTCTTATTGCAAGTGATGTGCATTTGGCTGGAAGGATTTAATGTTATTGCTGGAAGGAGTTTAATTGTGCATTTGCTGGAAGGAGTTCAAATTTGTATTTTGCTGAAGGATTTTAATTTGTATCTGTATCTTAGGCTGGGAGGGTATCCAATGTCTATAGCTGAAAAACTCTGTACCTAATCCATCTTAAATTTACAAAGATAATTTTACTGTTTTCTCTCTTTAATTAAAAGCTTTTCTTGTTTAAGAACTGATTTTTTTTTATTCTGGTGAGACCCAGGCTGGGTCTGGATTCACCAGGGAATTGTGGGGAAAAAGGAGGGAAGGGGGAGAGAAAGCTAATTTCTCTCTTGTGTAGGATTACTTTCTCTCTCAGAAGAGTCTGGAAGGGAAGAGAAGGAGGGGAAGGTGAATTTTCCTCTCGTTTTGTGATTCAGGAGTTGAATACAGTAATCTTCCAGGGTACCAGGGAGGGACCTGGAGAGGTAACGGTGGGGAAAGATTACTTTCTGTGTTAAAATCCAGAGGATCTGGTCTTGGGTTCCCAGCAAGGTTTTGGGGACCAGAGTGTACCAGGCACTGGATTTCCTGGTTGGTGGCAGCGCTACAAGTACTAAGCTGGTAATTGAGCTTGGAGGAATTCATGCTGGTACTCCATCTTTTGGATGCTAAGGTTCAAAGTGTGGAATTGTACCATGACAATTGTATTCTATGCAGCTTACATCTAAAAAAATTTTTTAATTCATTTATCCCTAAACAAAAGCTGAATTCAAGCCAGCAGATCCTTTTTTTTCTTAAAAAGTATATATCCTAGTCTATACAATGTATTCTCTTAGGGTCACATCCTCAAGACCTTACTTGATTTTTACCTAATCTTCATTCTGGCAAAACTCCCATTAGATAGCAAGTGACTTTGCCTGACTCAAGTAAAAACTCACAAAGGACCTCAGGATTTGGCCCTGACTGTATTAGCACTGTATGCTGGGACAATAAGAGTGCAAACAGGATACAACATAAAATCGCTATAGTGAACTAATGGCATACAATGACATTTCTGCTCTCATACTTCCCAGACCCTAGGGGGATACAGAACCAATGGTGGAGACAGACATGTAACTTCACACACCTCATCAGAAGTCTGGAGGAGACTGAGTTAGTGGCAAAGGTGGACTATGTGCCCATGCTTGTGTCATGGAGTGCTACTCTTGGATGCTCCCTGTTGGTGAAACCAGGCATGGCTAACTTCATGGAAGGCAAGACCACAAACACAGCCAAGCAGCCGTGCTGTGATGACCGAGTTACCTT
Source organism: Chelonoidis abingdonii (assembly GCF_003597395.2). Lineage (NCBI taxonomy): Eukaryota > Metazoa > Chordata > Testudines > Testudinidae > Chelonoidis > Chelonoidis abingdonii. The sequence continues at coordinate 76,349,519 of NC_133770.1, forward strand.
ATTCTTTCCTCTTTTATAGAGACTCTCGACCTTACAAATGCCCATAAGAAACCTCCTCCCTGATCTCTTGTCTACACCGGCATTACTAAACACAACTTCTCTTGCTGATGTCATCTAAGCTGGAAATACAGCACTTAATGATCAGGGTCTTAGGAAAAGGCCTGGAAGAAGTAAAATCATCAACAATTTACACAAAAGAACAAAGCACTGAGAAAAAAGCTAACAGAACAACATTGGTTTAGGAGGTCAACACAGCTATTAAAAGAACAGTGGAAACATCACAGTTGTAAGACCTGAAGGTCACATCTTCAGCGGGTGTAAATGAGCATATTACTCACCATCAGCTGAGGATCTGACCTTGGAGCAATAAGGAAAAGTGTATAGCACCCCTAACATACATAAATTTTGCTGTCTCTGGAGAATATCGTAACAATCCGTCCCATAGGTTTTCAACAACTGCTCCCTGGTGAGAGCAGGAAAAGGTTATCCGCTCTATTAACCGTAACAAATGTAAATATGAACCCAAAATGCGGGAAATGCTGTGATCTGAAATGAATTTCATTCTAATAGACTGCTGAGTTAAAGAACCACTTATGCAGCAGTCACAGCAATAACCGACAATGAGAAAATAAAATTAGTTCTTCATCTCTCCCTCCCTCATCCTGTTCCAAGGTTCTCCCTTCTGCATGTATGTTTCTCAGGTTAAATGGCAAATCACACAAACAATCGTATTAAAGTAGAATCCTCCTTGGTAGAGATTCTCAGATTAGTTATTACAAATAATTTATGCAGTGAATTTAGCCCTTTCTTCTAGTCATCGATTATCCACAAACAAATTGTGATTGTTATTTGCAATTGTTCACAGAGGTTTACACACAAATATTACCTGGTGGTTTATTCATGAACATTTATTATTTAATGTCTGCTTTTCGTGCCAAAGGATTGGTCATGTAAATCACATGGTGTCCTTTCTGTTCCCTGATTGGATGAGCTAGATGCTCTAAACAGAGGGGTCCCTTCTCCTTCTTGCAGATTGTCTGTGAACCCAAAGAATTGTTCGTTCTGAATGAGTGAAGTAGTTGTGAGACTAATAAGAAGGGCTGTGAGAGTACACCTCGTGTGAATGCCCTCCTAAATCTTTATTTGTCACTGTTTGTAATACTTTTGCTTTCCGCAAACATTCTTGCAAATTAAAACAGGTAGTAAAAAGAGGGCCTATTTATCCCCCTTTTCTAAGGCTAGGGAAGGTCCCATGCCAGCAGAACCAGTGCAGCCCTGCTGCTGCAGAGATGACAGGGGCATGCTGGGAGATCTTTGAACAGATCTTTGAAGATATGCTTCCCCTGTGAAGTATGGAGCCCCATTTCAAATGAGCTCCCTTCATGGCACTACACAGGGGATGGAAAGGAATGGGGTGGAGGAAGGACGGGTTCCTTCACTGTGCAGGTCCTCCCATTTTCTCTCTCCCCCACCATTGCAGGAAGAGGCTGTATAAGTCCCTGGAGAGACTCCTCCAGACCTTGGCCTGCAGCATTATTTGTAGAACTACTCTGCAGCCTCATGAACCCCCTCCTCTATCTAGTGCCCCAGACAATAGGATCAAGTGCAGGCACTGGTCTCTGAACTAGTGCCTAAGCAAATAAAATGGGTAACTAGTAGCAATCAGACAGCTGATTTTACTGGCAAGAATATTTGTAAATTGTTTCCTTGCTCTTTTCACCCAGCTTTTCTCCAGTAGGGGGCCAGAGGAAAGAGAGAGGGAGAGGAAGATTCAAGTAGGAATTTAAAATATTGAAAGCCTGCGTGCGTGCACACACACACAAAATCCATCTAGAACTACCTGCACATGAATATAAAGGGCTTTTTTTGTTTTTATTTTACTGTCCCCTTCTCCAGGATAGGTAGTAATTCAAACTTTTGTGGAGGTTTCTTTCATATTCGGAGTTTCTTTTCTTTAATGGCTTCTGAATCAGGCGTGAAATGGATAATCTTCATTTTATTTAGAATTGAATGATTACAAAACAATGAGACCTCTTGGCACAAAAATGGTTTGTGGGCGATATATGCATGTAAGTGGGAAATGCATTGCCTAGCAGAGTGCCTGTTCAGTGTTGCTACTGGTTCATAACAAGAAACTATGCTCTGAACAAGTGACCCAGGCACTGTGTTTTGGTTGGTTATATTAACACAGAAAGCAGGCAGTATAAAGACAAGTAGGAACACCACTGATTTTGCCTATTGCAGCAAAACATGTGCAGAACTTGGATATACATGAAAACCGTGACTAGAAACTTGGGTTATATGCTTGATAAATACAAAGATGATCAGACTGACTGATTGCCAGTGGAAAAAGAATAAAGCTTCTCTGTGTCTTTGCCAAACTGTAAAAGAAAAACAATGCAAAGAGCACTCTATTGAAGAATCTCATTTAGAATATTACCTGCTGTACTTGTGTCAGTGACTGGGATGTGGACAGTGGTAGGCAGAGGCCCTAGGGATTTGTGGGGCCCTGGGCCAGAGCAGGTGGGAGGGCCCCTCCCCACCTGCAATCCCCTCCTTTCCGGGCATGCCTGGCAGGAAGCGGGATCAGGGTGTAGGAGTGCTGGACAGGTGGAACATAGGGGCACCCATTTTTCTGGGGGCCCCCAATTGGCCAGGGCCGCTGGGTACGGGCCCCACTGGCCCAGTGGCTAATCCACCATTGGTAGCAGGAGCCAGTCAGCAGCCAGAAGTCAGAGCCCAGCTCGGACGCCAAATACCAGAGCCAAGAGTCAGACTCAGGTTACCTGGAATGATGCAATGCTGAAGCCAAGGCAGGAGCAGGGCTGGGAACAAGCAGGCACTATCACAATAAGGAGTGAGTGTTTTGAGCAGCCACTAAACTACTGCTGGGCTTAAGAGCTGGTCTGCTCTCCAATCAGGCAATGTAATGAATCAGGCAGCCGATCATGGGCCGGCTGTGCTCACTAGGTTCCCAGGAGCCTGGCTCTGCTGCACCCTGGTTGCTGACAACTGGTGTTTGAATGAAATATAGAATATTCCAGGGTATCAGACTAAATGGATTCTAGTACCAGGAGGATAATTTACATGCTCTCTCTCTCGCACGCACACACACAGAGTATGCCAATAGTTGGTAGAAGGGGGACATAAAGCCTGAGTCATTCAGAAAATGCTGACATTCCGTTCTTAATATACATCTGTAACCATGCTCCTCTTCTTGCCTGGGAAAAGGGAAGGATATGTACATCCGCAAGGAAGAAAGTGCTCATGAGTCTGCTGCTTTGAGACACACACATTCAAAGAGCAACCCACTAAGAACGTGACAAATTCAAAGCACAGCAGAGCATAAGGTACCAATGAGAGAGACCCTTTACAATGTACAGATAAAATAAAGGAATATACTCAATACATTCGTCACTGAAAATATTGTAGATATACAGCACAAGGCAGATATCTGGAGTTTACATTTTGTTTTGTTTCAAGAGAAGACAGATGTTCAATAAGCTAGGTGTTATAAGTGTTACACATGAAACAAAACTTCTCATGTGATAAGAGTGCCTTGAAATCATAGGGAAGGATGCATGGGGGGAGGGGTCCAGAGAATTTGATATGGCAGTTTATTGTATTAATTTAGACCTCAATTTAGCAAAGTACTTTAGCATGTGCTTAAGTCCATCTTTGCTAAGCAAAGCATTGAAGTCAAGTGATTTAAGCCAATGAGATTTAAATAAGCGCTTTGCTGAATAATGATTGATATAAGCATGTGCTTAAAATGTTTTGACAAATCAGGGTGTTGTTTTTAGTCCTTGTGAAACCTTGCATCTTGCTTATCTAAACATATTCCACTTCTCAGAGCTGTACAAAACTAAGCAGCATTTTGGCTCTTGGGGATTTGTGCAACATTTGGATTTGGTTTTGGTTCCTGGTTTGAACAAATCCAAAGCAAAATCCATCTGAACTGCAATGTTTGGTCTCTGATTGAGACCACGAGAAGATGGCATTTCACCTCCTTATTACACTGCTCTATAGCCAAAATGCTTCTGAAATAAATGTAGTCAAACTTCACTAATTCTGGGTCACTGAGAAATAAAATGATGCTTAAAATTGTTGATTGGCTCTAGTCTAGCTGTTGTGCTCCAGACTATAGCAGCGAATCTCCTGGTAGGTGATGTTAGGGTTTCCATGTTCCGTGACCGTCAAAAGGATCTTGTCCCATTCTTCTTCATGGAAGGTGATCTTGTAGCCTGCAACAACATCAATGGTGTGATGGCAGCCCTCAACATCGTTCACTATCCAGATGAGTGGAGACTGTTCTTTGATTGATCGAAGACGAGTCTTAAAGCTGTTTTGCTGCATAATGGCAATGTTTTGCCATCAGTTCCAGTTGGTCATGCAGTCCATATGAAGGAAACCTATGACAACATGTAACAACTTTTGAGGTGCATAAACTATGATGAACATCAGTGGTAGCTTTGTGGCGATTTGAAGGTTGTTGCTCTCTTGCTTGGTCTGCAGACTGGATACACAAAGTACTGCTGTTTTCTCTGCAAATGGGATAGCTGTGCAAGAGATTCCCACTACATCAAGAAAGATTGGCCACTCCGACAGTCATTGGAGCCTGGGAGGAAAAGTGTTCAGCATCCACCACTTGTTGAATCAAGGAAGATTTTGTTACCACCCTTACACATCAAGCTGGGTCTGATGAAGAACTTTGTCAAGGCCATTGACAAAACACAAGCAGCTTTCAAGTACCTCCGTGGAAAATTTCCAAGGTTAAGTGAAGCTAAGATAAAGGAAGGTGTCTTTGTTGGTCCTCAGATTCGTGAACTTCTTCGAGATGATGCATTTGACCATGCACTGCGTGGCAAGGAAAAGACGGCATGGAAAGCCTTCCAGTTAGTGGCAATAAATTTTCTCGGAAACAACAAGGCAGACAACTACAGGTTGTTGGTGGAAAACCTCCTCAAGGCATACAAAAGCCTTGGTTGCAACATGTCACTAAAGATACATTTTTTGCACTCTCATCTAGATTTTTTTCCACCGAACTGAGGAGCAGTGAGCGACGAGCACGGCGAGCGATTTCACCAGGACATTGCAACAATGGAGAAACGCTATCAGGGCAAATGGAGCCCATCAATGCTTGCAGACTATTGCTGGACAGTGACAAGAGATGCTCCATTTAATGAATACAAGAGACAAGCCAAGAAGCGCCGAGTAGACACTGAATAGGACTAAACTATGTACATAATAGTTTTTTGCCTTTTGTTTCATAATAAATTTTATTTATATAACCCTTTTGCTGATTTTTAAAGTGTTACATAAACAGGACAGGTGAAATATTATCATGTAAAGCAACCATAAACACATGAAAAGACCTAGGTTTACAATTTATGATTAAAACTCTACTATCTACACAATATACATAGACATAAAATGTAAAAACTTAAATATCTTAGAAACAGTAGCCAATCAGTTGTTTTAATTGTCATATTTGAATTCAGCACATCAAAATACATAATAAATACCACATTTTATCTCTGAAGCAGACGACTTCTCAAAAATTGTAGACCAGTGTTACCTGAAAGCATACACTCATCCAGGTTTGCTCAAAACTTGGCAATAGCTATTTCAAAACTCAGTCAAAACTCATTCAAACTCAGCCCAGTCTGTCTCAAAACTTAAGCTAGGCTTTCCAAAAGGTTCATAAACCTCAGTGACCAGGTCACCAGAAAGTATTTCAATGTTTTGAGTTTGTAATGGAACTCAAAATCCAGTAAAACTCACATGGTTTGAGGTTTGGTTATGGAAGTTTCACATAATTAGAATTCCACTTTTCCTTTGGAACAACAGATTGGGCTGCCATACTATGTTACTATGTGGACCTCAAACTAGATTCATTGTCACAACCTGGATCTTCCAGTAGTAGAAAACAGCAGTCACTTTTTGGACAGATTGTGGACTTGTCTTCACTATGGGTTAAATTGGCACTGTTGCGATCAATGCAGCAACATTGATTTAGCAGGTCTAGTGAAGACGCGATAAGTCAATGCGAGAATGCGGAAGCTATGTAGACAGGAGAGTGTCTCCGCTGACATAGAGCTCTGTAGACACTGTATTAAGTCAATGTAAACTATGTTGACTTAAGATAAACAGCTTAACTTACATCTACTTAACCCTCTAATGTAGACGATCTGGGGAAAACAAGAGAGCACTGTCCATCTGAAATACATTTTATTTTGTCACAAAATGACTTTTGACAGTGGCCCCAAAATTTGTTGTCTTACAAACATTACTGGGGATAAAACTTTGCTTGAAATATAAAAGCGGATTAAACATGGTCAATCTAAATCCAAGAAATATTTAGGAATAATATTTCCCACTGCTCACTCAGCTCTAATGTAGATATTACCAAAGATAATCCATGGTACTTTCATGCTAAACAATTATACTCCAGTCTTTATCATTCTGCTCTCCCTTAGGAGAAAGGAGCAAGAGAAGCAATAGGATTTTATGCTAATGATCCATCCCTAACAGCTCAAAGCAGTCTGTGCTCTCCCAGTGATAACATCAGTATAATACTAGCACCAAGAAAACGACAGACTTGAACTTTTGTAAGGTAATGATCACTCTGACTTCAGTTTAGCAAAAAGAGACTAAATCCATGTTTTCAGCACCCTATGCAGCAAGCAAAATTGCTTGAAATAGCTACAAACAACAAAGGCTGAATGCCAAAAAAGAAAGCAAACCGAAAATAAATACAACTGTCAAACTCCTACAACCATCCTGAGCTGCTGGAGAGAATAGGTGTGTGAATCAATCAGTGCAGTCTAGCCCCTTCCCTCCCTTTGCATCATCCAGCAGTATCCCTTTGACCAAAAGAGGCTACCGCTACATTGTTCAGATTTTCCATTTCTAGCACTCATCCACCCACTGCTGCCATCTGCCTTTCCACCTCTACTACCTGCCTTGGAAGGTAGACCCCACCATCTCTGCCACAGGCTTTCCTAATATCAGCCCATGAACTAGGTAATAGAGAATAGGCTGAAGTCTCATAGACTCATAGACTTTAAGGTCAGAAGGGATCATTATGATCATCTAGTCTGACCTCCTGCACAACACAGGCTACAGAATCTCCCCCACTCACTCCTGTGTCAAACCCCTAACCTACGTCTGAGTTATTGAAGTCCTCAAATTGTGGTTTAAAGACCTCAAGCTGCAAAGAATCCTCCAGCTAGTGACCTGTGCCCCATGCTGCAGAGGAAGGCGAAAAACCGCGAGGGCCTCTGCCAATCTGCCCTGGAGGAAAATTCCTTCCTGACGCCAAATATGGTGATCAGTTAAACCCTGAGCATGTGGGCAAGACTCACCAGCCAGACACCCAGGAAAGAATTCTCTGTAGTAACTCAGATCCCACCCCATCTAACATCCCATCACAGACCATTGGGCATATTTACCTGCTAATAATCAAAGATCAATTAATTGCCAAAATTAGGCTATCCCATCATACCATCCCCTCCATAAATTTATCAAGCTTAGTCTTGAAGCCAGTTATGTCTTTTGCCCCCACTGCTCACCTTGGAAGGCTGTTCCAGAACTTCACTCCTCTGATGGAGAGAAACTTTCATCTAATTTCAAGTCTAAAATTCCTAGTGGTCCGTTTATATCCATTTGTACTTGTGTCCACATTGAGCAGAGCCGTGCAGACATTGATATTCCCCACAATGCAAGTTGCCAACTCTGCAAGGCACCATTTCTACATTGTCTTGCCTAGCTGAGTTCTCAAGGTCATTCCCTTGGTTCCCTCTATTATAACAGCACATTGCCTTCCAGGGACCAAAAGAGCAGGCAGTCTGCCTGACAGCAGAGTTTATGATGTGAAAATAAAGGATATAGAGGCAGGCAACCTCCACTTCCACTTTATTCACCAGATCCTGAGCTTAGTCACACAAATGCCATAGCAGGATTTGCTGTAGAAAGCATCTTTTAGTTCTCCGTTAAGCCTGTATGCCTCATGTGGAAAGAACATGTGGGTTTCAAGTACATAGATAGTATTTCAAATATAAGAGGGGTAGCTATGTTAGTCTGGATCTGTAAAAGCAGCAGAGAATCCTGTGGCACCTTATAGACTAACAGTGGAAATTTCCACTACATGCATCTGACAAAGTGGGTATTCACCCATGAAAGCTCACGCTCCAAAATGTCTGTTAGTCTATAAGGTGCCATAGGATTCTCTGCTGCTATTTCAAATATATGCATTTAGACCATAATGTATGAAAAGGATCATTTTAGCTAGCTCATATATGAACTAGCAGATGATCACATATGGAAAGCATATGCTACTTGTATAGTACTCACATACATGTTAGATCTATTTGTCCTGTGTGAAATATTTATATCCAACACCACCTAATACTTTAAAGCCTGATTCTGTCACTATTATTTGTGGCATGCTACCGGTGTGTAACCTCCATACCCTTTCCTTCCTGGGTTACTTAGAAGCAGGCAACGCTCACCTGTGTTTGTGGCGGATGATGTTGTTGGCAGTAAAAGGAGATCCAAGTGGTGATGTTGGATAGGTTAGAAGCCTCTATCCTCCCTCTGTTGCTGTCATTTTATTTACAAAGGAAATTAATTTTGGCTGTGCCTCCACCTGGCTGAGCCCTGTACACGCTCGATGGAATCTCTTGGGTGCCTCCAGGAATAAAAACCAAAACCAGAACTAATCTGCACAATGGGTCTAACCCCAAAGTAAACAATATCCTCTTAGACTAAATTTATGCAACTTACATTTACGCTGGCACCATTTCCCCCATCCCTGAGTGTGCACTCCTCTGAATTTCAGAGCTCTAGACGCAAGCATAAGCGCACTTGAAGATCTGAAAGCTGGAGACAGCTCACTCTGTTGGTCCAGTGAAACAGTTCAGCCAAGGCAACAAGTGGTAGAGCAATTCTAACTTGGGATCATTTCAAGCTGCAGAACCCCTTTGAAGATGGGAGTTGGTCTAACCAGAAGTCAGTAACCCTAGATCCTGGTTAGACGATAAGACAACTTCTTCTCTTCTCAGGGACGTCCCTTAAAGTCTCTTCACTACCTCCCTTCCCCTGACAGCATGTTCCCAAACAAGAAAGGTGGTGGTTACTCACACTGCCTTCATTGCATGCCATCCTCAGTCAGTCCTGGTCACAACCAGAATGCCTACCATGGCTCCAGTGAAACCCAGGAATAGCCTCCTTGGCTCCTTCCTTAGTTAAAGCCCCAGCAGCTTCTCAACAGCAGCTTCTGGGTTTCTAACAGCAGCTTAGCAGCAGCAGCTCCTGGCTTGGCCAGAGCTCCGCCAAGCAATCTTCAGTCCTCTGACCAGGATCTCAAAAATGGAGCCAAGGGCATGCTGCCTCTGCACCCAAAACAAGGATCCAGGGATTGCAGAGCCTTCCTAAAAATGATGGGGCTGGGGCTTGGGCTGGGGACCCCCACCCCGGCCCAACAACCTCCTCTTCCACCCAAGACCCTGCCCCCAGCCCTCTTCTTCCACCCAAGTTTCTGACCTTTCCACCAGAGGCTCCACTTTGCCCCCTTCTTCCATTTGAGGCCCTGCCCCTCCCATCCTCTTCCAGCTGAGGCTCTGCCCCCCAGTCAAGCCAGAAGCTGGAACCTGCTAGGAGCCATGGACCCTCCACCTGCCTAGGGTAGGTGGGCCAAGAACAGTCCCCAGCCCATGTCCCTGCCCCAGGTCACTGCCCCAGGATACCCCCCACCCTGGGCAGTAGAGTCCATGGTTCCTCACAGCTGCCTACATGACACTTACCCTGATCTGGCTCTGGCTGGGGGGCCGGAGCAGCTGCTGTTTTGATGGGCCCAGGTTGCTTGTGCCACTGGCCACGCCCACCCAGCAGCAGCTCTTGGGTACCACCTCCCCCCAGAAATGCCCCCCCAGCAGTGGCCCCACAGGCACACCCCCAGCAGTGCCCCTCCAGGTGCCCCCCCAGCAGCAGCCCTGCATGATTTAGTCGGGGTATTTATAGTATAAGTCATGGACAGGTCATGGGCCATGAATTTTTGGTTTTTACTCATGACCTGTCCTTGACTCATACTATAAATACCCCTGACTAAGTCATAGCCTTATTCATGGGTCCATGAAAAGCAAAAACACTTCAAATTATTTCAAAATTATTAGCATCATGTCACCTCCAATCTCAAACCCATCTCTTATCTGTTGTCTTTTGTTTTTTTCAGTGCACTGAGTTGGACACAACTGTTGGAATGGGACTCCTCAGTCTGCACTTTTGGCTAAGGCCTGAGCTACACTAGCAGGGGGTTCGAACTAAGATAAGCAACTTCAGCTACGCTATTCATGTAGCTGAAGTCGAAGTATCTTAGTTCGACTTACCTGGCTGTCCTCATGGGGGCGAATTGACCACCGCGGCTCCCCTGTCGACTCCGCTTACTTCTCCTGCCGAGGTGGACTACAGGCATCAATTCAGGGATCAATTTATCGCGTCTAGACCCGATATATCAAACACTACCCACCGATCCGTACCCTAAGTGACTAGCCAGAAGCATTGTTTTCCTTTCCGAGCAAATAAACTATCGTAAAGGCCATCCGAAGCAATCTTGGATCACAAGGATCTTAATTAAAATAGTTTATAAAAAAAAGTCAGAGAAAATCATACCAAAAAAATGTAAATGGTATAGCTACATCTCCTCCTTGAGCCTGATGTTCATAGTACAGTGATTTCAGCAGCTATTTACATTTTAGGACTCAGAGTTCATGCCATGTTTCAACAGGCTCTTCTCTCTCCCTCTTCTGCCATCTCAATGTCCCTCACAGCCTTCCCCTCTATGCTTCTCTCCTCCCTTTTATACTCCTGAGTCTGAGTAAAAGTGTGACCTTATTCAGTATCAGACCAGGCATCTTTTGCATTTAGCATCTTGACAGTAATATCTGCACAGGTGCACTGCTGAGCATTGGGGACTCCCTTCTCTAATGTCTGATATCTACTGCATGTTCAAGTTTGATTCAACATTCTGTGGAACATGGTTTCCCAGAGTAAACAGGTTATATGGTCCCTCAGCTTCTTTGCATATGAAATTAATTATGTTTACCACGCACAAAGGTTAATACATTAATATGTAGATAGCTCCCTGGCTGAAATCCTTTTGAATGCTAATTATGCTAACCTGACTCAAAGTGTTAGCTGAAGCAATCTGTCAGCATTATCTCTCTCTAGGACTTAATTTTAAAGGGACCAAAGTCTAATAATGCCAATTTATCCATAATTCCAATCAGCATCAAAGATGATCTCTGGACAGTTGTTGCTTAATCTGTCCCACATCACCCACTTCAAAAAAATAAACTTAACTAGAACATTATGTCCTCCAGCATATTTTCAAAGTTTTTGTACTGTGTGATATGTATTTTCAGCAGAGTTACTTCTTCCCTCAATGTAGTGGATTGGACTAAAAACTTTACCTCTGTTATTTTTCAGTGAGTATCCTAACACTGCACCACTTTATTAATGTTGGGTGGAAAGAATTTTGGATTTATTAGATGTAAAAAAAATTATTTATGCAGGAAACTTGAAATTCTGTAGAATTCTTAGTGTAAATGGCCCTTTCTGTAATGACTGAACAGGTGTTAATGGGGCACTTCCTCTTGCATGGTCCCTCAAAATATGAGTTAACTATTTATGCTAAACAATCTGTTCCACCTTGTGTTTGGCTGTGACACTCTGAGTTAGTTTCCCAGACCTGAAGAAGAGTTCTATGTGAGCTTTTGAATTTACAATGGGTAAGCAGTGAGGTGGCAAATTTGCAGATGATAAAAAACTACTCGAGATAGTGGAGTCCAAAGCAGACTGTGAAGAGTTACAAAGGGACCTCACAAAACTGGGTGACTGGCAACAGAGTGACAGATGAAATTCAATGTCGATAAATGCAAAGTAATGTACATTGGAAAATATAATCCCAACTATACATATAAAATGATGGGGTCTAAATTAACTGTTACTGCTCAAGAAATAGATCTTGGAGTCATTATGGATAGTTCTCTGAAAACATCCACTCAATGTGCGGCAGCAGTCCAAAAGGCTATGAGAATGTTGGGAATCATTAGGAAAGGGATCAATAATAAGACAGAAAATATTATATTGCCTCTATGTAAATCCATGGCACATCTACATCTTGAATACTGAGTGCAGAGCTAGTCGCCTCATCTCAAAAAAAGATATATTGGTACAGAAAAAGGCAACAAAAATATTTAGGGGTATGGAACGGCTAATAAGACTGGGACTTTTCAGCTTGGAAAAGAGATGACTAAGGAAGGGGGTGGATATGATAGTCTATAAAATCATAACAGGTATGGAAGTGTTATTTACTCCTTTTCATAATACAAGAATTAAGGTTCAGCAAATGAAATTAATAGGCAGCAGGTTTAAAACAAGCAAAAGGAAGTATTTCTGCACAGAATGCACAATCAACCAGTGGAACTCTTTGCCAGAGGATTTTGTGAAGGCCAAGACTATAATGGAGTTCAAAAAAGAACTAGGTAAGTTTATGTAGGATAGGTGCATCAATGGTTATTAGCCAGGATAGGCAGGTATAGTGTCCCTACCCTCTGTTTGCCAGAAGTTGGGAATGGGTGACAGGGGATGGATCACTTGATGATTTTACCTGTTCGGTTCATCCCCTCTGAAGCACCTGGCATTGGCCACTGTTGGAAGATAGGCTACTAGGGTAGATGGACCTTTGGTTTGATCCAGTATGTCTGTTCTTATGTTCTCTTTCACCAACAGAAGATGGTCCAATAAAAGATTTATGCGATCTGAAGAGAAACCAGAGTATTATTACCTCACCACCTTGTCTCTAATATCCTGGGACCAACATGGCTATAACAACTCTGCATACATCTTTCTGTGATCTGTTTCATTATTCTTTATTTCTGATGTAAATAATTCTTAAAAATAAAGGTGAGGTGATGCCAAATTTGTGTTGAAAGGAAGTAACTAAAATGAGTGATGTCCTTTGAAATGAGGGACACTTGAGAGGCATATAAGCAAAGTGAGTGCCTATAGAGCTTTTCAGTTCTGTAAGAGTACGCATACACAGATGAACATGTGACAGATATTAGGCACATCGATTAGTCAAAAATCGTAGAAATGTAAGGCTGAGAAGGCATCTCAAGAGGTCGTCTAATTCAGCCCCCTGTGCTGACATAGAACCAAGCAGACCTAGAACATCCCTGACAGGTGTTTGGCTAATCTGTTCTTAAAACCCTCCAATGGTGGTGTCAAGGTTCCTTCCCCACCCTGAACTTTAGGGTACAGATGTGGGGACCTGCATGGACACTTCTAAGCTTAATTACTAGCTTCGATCCGGTATCACTGCCACCATCCAGAATTTCAGTGTCTGGATCACTCCCTTTCCCCCAAAAACCTTCCCTTAGCTCTCCTCCGTATAACACAAGAGAGAATGCCCCCCCGTCGTTCCTTAGCCTACTCCAGAGAGAAAAAAAAACCCCTTAAAAACCCACCGAGCTTAACAAGAAAACTTTATATAAAAGAAAGAAAAAACATAAACAATATGATCTCTACATCAAGTTGACAATACACAGGGCTATGCCTTAAAAGAAAAATATGAATAAACAGCCTATTCAAAAGAGATCAGATTTAAACAGTTGTCCAGCAACTACACACATGTTATTACAGAAAAACAAATAAGTCACGAGACGTATGTCTAATTCTCCTTTTGTACTTACATACTATTGCAGATTAGAAAGCTTACAGATAGAAAATAGACCCTTCCTATGCTGAGAG